>NW_026864883.1:0-141754 GCF_026571515.1 Ruditapes philippinarum | reverse complement strand
TTGCAATCAGACTGCAAAGAAAAACAAGCAATTATCATAGTATTGCAAGCAATCCATAAGTCCCCTACCGGTTAGAACCTCAACAACATTCTGAAGGGCCATTGGCCATTCACTAATGTTTCAATTTTTCTCTATTTTAAGTAAATTTGTTGGAAAAGTTCTTTAAAAGTGATCACAGGAAACAGTTTTTATGAACAGACAGACGGACTGAAGGACACTCTAAAGTTAATATTTGAAACATCCCTGTTACCAACATATAACATTTTTAAAAGCAAAATTCTTAAAGAGGAGATAACTCTTGAATTAAAGATGCAATTTTATAAAAATTTTCAGCTCTTTTTGACTAATCACAAATATTGTTATATTTGCCATGTTTTAAGCCTATTTGTTGCCATGGCAACCAATTTTTTTCAAAAAAGGAAGAAAAGATAAGACATGCATATTCTCCAGACTGCCATCTACCCTTATGTCAAGTTTCATAAAAATATTTCCTGTACTTTTTTGAGTTATCACTGGATTCAGTTTATGTGTAAAATTTGCCATATTTTCAGTCTATGTGTTGCCATAGCAACCAGAATATTCAACATAGGAAGAAAAGAAACAAGAGGGCCATGATGGCCCTGAGGTCGCTCACCTGTATATAGGCCCCCCCCCCACCCCCACTCCCCCAACGTTGCAGAGCCAATTTAACCCAAGGGCTTTTTATTTGCACAAACTTGGTAGACACCCATAAGAAGATGTTTCATGCTAAACATTTAAGTTCTATAGCTCATTGGCTTTTTAAAAAAGAAGATTTTCTTTAGTTTTTACTATACACATATAGTTAAAAACAATGACACCCCTGGGGCCGGGCCAGTTTTGACCCCAGGGCTTTTATTTGAACAAACTTTGTAGACACTTACTAGAAGATGTTTCATGCTTAATATCTAGACTCTAGCTATTTGGGTTTTTTTTCAAAGAAGATTTAAAGTTTTTGCTAAACACATATAAAGAAAATCAATGACCCCGGGGCGGGGCCAATTTTCACCCTGGGCTTGTATTTGAACAAACTTGGTAGACACCTATTAGAACATGTTTGATGCTCAATATCTTAGCCATAGCTCTTTCAGTTCTTTAAAAGAAGATTTTTTAAGTTTTTACTATATGCATATAGGGAAAATCAATGACCCCCCGGTGTGGGGGGCAATTTTCACCCCAGGGCTTTTATTTGAACAAACTTGGTAGACACCATTAGAAGATGTTTCATGCCTAAATATCTTAGCTCTAGCTCTTTGGGTTCTTTAAAAAGAAGATTTTTCAAGTTTTTACTATATGCATATAGGGAAAATCAATGACCCCCCGGGCGGGGCCAATTTTTGACCCCAGGCTTTTATTGAACAAACTTGGTAGACACACACTTGAATGTTTCATGCCAAATATCTAAGCTCTAGCTGTTGAGTCCTTTAAAAGAAGATTTTTTAAGTTTTTACTATATGCATATAGGGAAAATCAATGGCCCCCGGGGCGGGGCCAATTTTCACCCAAGGCTTTTATTTTGAACAAACTTGGTAGACACCCATTAGAACATGTTTCATGCTAAATATCTTAGCTCTAGCTCTTTGGGTTCTTTAAAAGAAGATTTTTTAAGTTTTTTACTATATGCATATAGGGAAATCAATGACCCCGGGGCGGGGCCAATTTTGACCAAAGGGCTTTTATTTGAACAAACTTGGTAGACACTCACTAAAAAGATGTTTCATGCCAAATATCTAAGCTCTAGCTCTTTGAGTTCTTTAAAAGAAGTTTTTTTAAGTTTTTACTATATGCATATAGGGAAAATCAATGACCCCGGGCGGGCCAATTTTGACCCCAGGGCTTTTATTTGAACAAACTTGGTAGACACCAATTAGAACATGTTTCATGCTAAATATCTTAGCTCTAGCTCTTTGGGTTCTTTAAAAGAAGATTTTTTAAGTTTTTACTATATGCATATAGGGAAAATCAATGACCCCCTGGGGCGGGGCCAATTTTGACCCCAGGGCTTTTATTTGAACAAACTTGGTAGACACTCACTAGATGATGTTTCATGCCAAATATCTAAGCTCTAGCTCTTTTTTAAAAGAAGAGGTTTTTTAAAAGAAGATATTTAAAGTTTTTTCTTTCGGTTGCCATGGCAACCAGAGTTTTGCATGGAATTAAATTCTTTGAACAATTTTTAAAGGTGACCACCAAAGGAACATTCCTGTGAAGTTTGGATGAAATTGGCTTAGTGGTTTATGAGGAGATGTCATTTAAAGTAAAAGTTTACGGACGGACGGATGACGGACGGACGCCGGACGAAAAGCGATCACAAAAGCTCACCCTGTCACTTTGTGACAGGTGAGCTAAAAAGACGTGCATAATCTCCAGACTGCCATCTACCAATATTATAAATTTCATAAAAATATTTCTATTACTTTTTGCGTTAACACTGGATCCAGTTTATGTGTAAAATTTGCCATATTTTCAGCCTATTTGTTGCCATAGCAACCAGAATTTTCAGCATAGGAAGAAAAGAAAAAGACGTGCATAATCTCCAGACTGCCATCTACTTATATTTCAAGTTTCATAAAAATATTTCCTGTACTTTTTGCGTTATCACTGGATCCAGTTTATGTGTAAAATTTACCATATTTTCAGCCTATTTGTTGCCATAGCAACCAGAATTTTCAAAATAGGAAGAAAAGAAAAAGACGTGCATAATCTCCATACTGCCATCTATCCATATATCAAGTTTCATAAAAATATTTTCAGTACTTTTCAAGTTATCGCGGGATCCAGTTTTGTGGATGGACGGACGTTCTTACATTTTTATTCTTGTTGGGTATTTTACTGTGTAAAAAAAGTACCCAACAATCAAAGAAAATACCCAACAATACATACAGAAGAGAAGGATTGGTAGTTGTTGGGTATTCAGTACCCAACATATACCCTCTCGTGCGCTCGGACTGACAGACAGACGGACAGAGGGTAAACCTAAAGTCCCCTCCGGTAAACCGGTAGGGGACTAAAATTGGCCAGTGTTATTATATTTCATACTTACATGCAAAATATAAACACATTCAGTGAAATTCTTTTACAATTATTATGTGGAAACTAATAATTTCATACAAAACCATTGATAAATAGGGGACATAATGAGTCTGATTGCAATTAAATTGAACATAACTTGTGTTTTGATACAAAATCATAACTTAGGTACTTTTGTTTAAAATAAACAGAATCAGTTTAAAGCTATAAAAGTTAATATGCTAAAACCAATAATTTTACTCAAAAAATAATGCTTAACAAGAGCTGGCATGCAAGTGACAAATGCCCCCTAAAAGGTTTCTTCAGCATGCAGTTATTATAAAAAGAAAAGGGAATGAAAGTAACTGATTGCTTAATATTGTTCTTGTGAAAAGAAGTGCTATTTATAGCAAACTAAACACCTTGGGACAAGAGTTTTGGATGCGACACCCATCTTGATGTGGTAAACATTAACGCAAAGTTATTTTAAAATCCTTCAATGCATGACAATGTTACAGTTTGGAAACTAGTGTGTACCTTCAAACTCCTCTTATGAGCATAAGTACCTTCAAACTATAAGAGTGACCTTGACCTTTGAGGTAGGAAAATGGGTCACACACACAACAATCATCTTGATGTGGTTGATATTTGTGCCAAGTTATCTTAAAAGTCTTCAATGCATGACAAAGTCCAGACACGAATGTGTGTACCTATAATTTCTAATTGTGATAGCATGAATCTTTAAAATATGAGTGTGACCTTGACCTTTAAAGAAGGGACGTGGGTTCTTGGACGCGACACAACGTTGTCATGTGATTATCATTTGTGCCCAGTTATTCCAAAGTCACTCAATGCATGACAAAGTTACATTCTGGACATGATTATTGTGCAAGTTCCTTAGTGGGGGACACACGGACAGACAGACATGAGCCTTAGCCTTGACACATTGTCTTTTTGTCAAAGACATTTTTGCCAAGTTGTTTTAAAATCCTTCCATGCATGACAAAGTTACAGTCCATACATGAATGTGTATCTTCAAATTCTTCTTGAGAGAACGAGTACCTTCAATTTATAAGTGTGACCTTGACTTTGAAGGTAGGGACATGGGTCTTGGACACGACATGTCATCTTTTATGACATATATGCCTAGTTATTTTAAAATCCTTTGATGTATGACAAAGTTACAGTCTAGACACCAATGTGTGTACCTATAACCTCTATTTGTGATAAAGTGAACTTCAAAATGGAAGTGTGACCTTGACCTTTTAGGAAAGGACAAGATTCTTGGAAGCGACACATCGTCTTGATGTGGTAGAAGTTTATGCCAAGTTATTCTAAAATCCTTCAATGCAAGACAAATTCACAAATGTGTGAACCTATAAACTCTTATTTTGATAAAGTGAAACTTCAAAATGTAAGTAAGACCTTGACCTTTGAAGTAGGGATGTGATTCTTGCACACGACACATCGTCTTGATGTGGTACACATTTATGCCAAATTATGCTAAAATCCTTTGCTGCACAACAACGTTACTGCCTGGAAACGATTGTAAGTACCTATTAACTCTAATTGTGATAATGTGAAACTTCAAAATGTGTAACCTTGACCTTTGAGGTAGTGATGTGGTTCTTGAACGTGACACATCGTCTTGATGAAGTAGACATATATGCCAAGCTATTTTAAAATCCCTCAACGTATGACAAAGTTTCAGTTGGGACACGAATGAAGTGGGGACGCACAGACAGACAGACTGTCAGTGCGAGTTTAATATGCCGCCAATCGGGGGCATAAAAAATGAGCATAACTATTAATGATGAGTTGATTGCAGCAAAAGTCAGACTTAATCCGAGTTTAACAAGAACTGTCGGAGGACAGTAACGCTCGACTATTCGAAAATTTGTCACAATGGTGTTTCATTGAGTATAATAATGCTTACCTATATGAATACATAAAATTGTCCGAAAAGGTACAAACTCTTCAAGTTTCAATCCATTCCCTTCAGTAGTTATGGAGAGACAAGCTTACATGCAAAAACTTAACCAAGAATTCATGAGTCGAAAAAGGGGCATAATTATGCAAAAAAAGCAAATCAGAGTTATGGGACTTGTACCAATCATCTAAGATAATCACAGAGACCAAGTGTGTGAAGTTTCAATCCATTCCCTTCAGTAGTTATGGAGATACCAGCTTACATGCAAAAACTTAACCAAGAATTTCTAAGTCGAAAAAGGGGCATAATTATGTGAAAAAGCAAATCAGAGTTATGGGACTTGTGCCAATCATCTTAGATAATCACAGAGACCAAGTGTGTGAAGTTTCAATCCATTCCCTTCAGTAGTTATGGAGATACCAGCTTACATGCAAAAACTTAACCAAGAATTTCTAAGTCGAAAAAGGGGCATAATTATGTAAAAAAGCAAATCAGAGTTATGGGACTTGAGGCAATTATCTTAGATAATCACAGAGAACAAGTGTGTGAAGTTTCAATCCATTCCCTTCAGTAGTTATGGAGATACCAGCTTACACGCAAAAACTTAACCAAGAATTTCTAAGTCGAAAAAGGGGCATAATTATGTAAAAAAGCAAATCAGAGTTATGGGACTTGTGCCAATCATCTTAGATAATCACAGAGAACAAGTGTGTGAAGTTTCAATCCATTCCCTTCAGTAGTTATGGAGATAACAGCTTACATACAAAAACTTAACCAAGAATTTCTAAGTCGAAAAAGGGGCATAATTATGAAAAAAAGCAAATCAGAGTTATGGGACTTGTGCCAATCATCTTAGATAATCACAGAGAACAAGTGTGTGAAGTTTCAATCCATTCCCTTCAGTAGTTATGGAGATACCAGCTTACATACAAAAACTTAACCAAGAATTTCTAAGTCGAAAAAGGGGCATAATTATAAACAAGAGGGCCATGATGGCCCTGAGGTCGCTCACCTGTATATGGCCCCCCCCCACCCGGGCCAATTTTTACCCAAGGGCTTTATTTGTTTATTTAAACAGACTTAGTAGACACCCATAAGAAAATGTTTCATGCTAAACATCTAAGTTCTTGCTCATTGGGTTTTTAAAAGAAGATTTTTAAAGTTTTTACTATACACATATAGTTAAAAACAATGACACCCCTGGGGCAGGGCCAGTTTTGACCCCCGGGCCTTTATTTGAACAAACTTTGTAGATATTTACTTAAAGATGTTTCATGCTTTATTATTTAAACTCTAGCTATTTGGGTTTTTTCAAAGAAGATTTTTAAGTTTTTGCTATACACAGATAAGGAAAATCAATGACCCCCCCCCCCACCGGGGCGGGGCCAGTTTTGACCCCAGGGCTTTTATTTGAACATACTTGGTAGACACCCATTAGAACATCTTTCATGCTAAATATCTTAGCTCTAGCTTATTGAGTTCTTTAAAAGAAGATTTTTTAAGTTTTTACTACATGCATATAGGGATAATCATTGACCCCCTGGGGCTGGGCCAATTTTGACCCCAGGGCTTTTATTTGAACAAACTTGGTAGACACTCACTAGAAGATGTTTCATGCTAAATATCTTAGCTCTAGCTCTTTGGGTTCTTTAAAAGAAGATTTTTTAAGTTTTTACTATATGCATATAGGGAAAATCAATGACCCCCTGGGGCGGGGCCAATTTTGACCCCAGGGTTTTAATTTGAACAAACTTGGTAGACACTCACTAGAAGATGTTTCATGCTTAATATCTTACCTCTAGCTCTTTGGGTTCTTTAAAAGAAGATTTTTTAAGTTTTTACTATATGCATATAGGGAAAATCAATGACCCCCTGGGGCAGGGCCAATTTTGACCCCAGGGCTTTTATTTTGAACAAACTTGGTAGACATTCACTACAAGATGTTTCATGCTTAATATCTAAGCTCTAGCTCTTACGGTTCTTTAAAAGAAGATTTTTTAAGTTTTTACTATATGCATATAGGGAAAATCAATGACCCCCCGGGGCGGGGCCAATTTTCACCCCAGGGCTTTTATTTGAACAAACTTGGTAGACACTCACTAGAAGATGTTTCATGCAAATATCTTAGCTCTAGCTTTTACGGTTCTTTAAAAGAAGATTTTTTAAGTTTTTACTATATGCATATAGGGAAAATCAATGACCCCCTGGGGCGGGGCCAATTTTGACCCCAGGGCTTTTATTTGAACAAACTTGGTAGACACTCACTAGAAGATATTTCATGCCAAATATCTAAGCTCTAGCTCTTAGGGTTGTTTAAAAGAAGATATTTAAAGATTTTTCTTTCGGTTGCCATGGCAACCAGAGTTCTACATGGAATTAAATTCTTTGAACAATTTTTAAAGGTGACCACCAAAGGAACATTCCTGTGAAGTTTGGATGAAATTGGCTCAGTGGTTTATGAGGAGATGTCATTTAAAGCAAAAGTTTACGGACGGACGACGGACGACGGACGGACGACGGACGGACGGACGCCGGACGAAAAGCGATCACAAAAGCTCACCCTGTCACTTTGTGACAGGTGAGCTAAAAAAAGCAAATCAGAGTTATGGGACTTGTGCCAATCATCTTAGATAATCACAGAGAACAAGTGTGTGAAGTTTCAATCCATTCCCTTCAGTAGTTATGGAGATACCAGCTTACATACAAAAACTTAACCAAGAATTTCTAAGTCGGAAAAGGGGCATAATTATGAAAAAAAGCAAATCAGAGTTATGGGACTTGTGCCAATCATCTTAGATAATCACAGAGAACAAGTGTGTGAAGTTTCAATCCATTCCCTTCAGTAGTTATGGAGATACCAGCTTACATACAAAAACTTAACCACAGGGACGCCGACAAATGGGTGACTGCATTAGCTCGATTATTCTGCGAATAGTCGAGCTAAAAATCATAAACTTACATGCCAAATATAAACACAATGCATAGATCCCTGACCTGTCCAATTCTAATTATAAGATTAGTGGATACAATAAGAATTTCACCACAACATATTTGTTAACAATTGAGCATATGTCAATGTTTGTGGGTAATTTTATTGTTATTCAAATGAAAGGTCAGAGTAAGGATCTATCAATCACTGGAATTCTTCAAAAGTTATGCTGCGGAAACCAAATGTCTACAAACAGACGGATGAACAGACGGACATGTGATTGAAATGGGTTAAGGGGATATTTTTTGTTATTTTTTATTGTTTAACAGAAACCCATTGGCCCTTTATTCTATTGTCACAGAATGAACGCTTGTTTTTTTTTAGTTCTGTTTACAGTTAGATGGCCCCCTTACCCCATTTTGGTAGTGTGAACAGACAACTCCATACCATAATACATCTCCTAGGTCTTTGGGCATATAAAATTTCTGTAGTATGCTTTGCTAATAATAGATCTGACACACTATGCAATTCAATGAAACAGCTAAATGCTGAATTCAGATCTTCCAAAGTTTTACATGTAGATTGAGCATGACCAACCTTGATTGGCCTTCTGTCTATTTCTGATTTCAAAAGACTTATTTCAAGCCAAATAATCAAGTGGTACATTACAGAGAGGCAAATGACTAAAGACATTAAAGTGTATTCTTTTTAACTAATGTTCCACACACACACACACACACACACACACACACACACACACACACACAAATTTGAAAAAAAATTAAGGGAGATAATTATAAAACTGAACTTTACAGTTATGATTCTTGGTCACTGTAGAGACAGAAAATAATAATGTATGTTCTAGTTGCCATCTATCTATACTTAAAGTTTCCAGTCAATACCTTAGAAAGTTTTAAAGTTGGGAACAAAGATTTGGAATGGAAGTATATACAGATGGAGACTATAACCATATCACCCATGGCAGGGAAAATAGCTGTAATACTTTCTATTTTTTACTTACCACTGGGGTTAGCTTCATTCTACAAAAAAACCAAAAGAAAAACATATCAAAATCCTTCATATCTTTACTGAAACATATCATACAATCACCATACAAAAATTACATTCTCCATTATTTGTCTATACTTCTAATTGGATTTAGATAGTATAAAGTTAATGTGGTGATAATAAAGCCTTAACTTTACAGTAAATCACAAAAATATCCCTGCATGTATTATCCGACAAATAGAGCTCCTCTCTTAAACCAGCTACAATCTCTATAAATAACTCCAAAAAATATTCAAGGATACCAATGCTTAGCAGTGATCAATCTGCGTTCATGTTATCAACCCTATTCTGCTAAATTTCTTAACTAGACATGTCTACCTATCATTTTATTTTCAACTTTTTAGACATAAAGTATCATAATGATAATAATATGCCATCTGATCTGATAACACAGCTAATAAGCAATGTTTTATAATGAGACAAATCATTATGTACGACTGAGCCAACTTGACCCTATTTATCCTACATCCACACAATGGTATGTTCCAAGCAAATATTTAAAATATCTATAAATATATGAAGACAAAATGAGAAAATAGTTTAAATGAAGGACTGAAAGAAGCACGAATCAGACTATACACTATTTTTTTCTGGGAAGCATACAAAAATATAATTACTTTGTATCTTGTCTTTAAAGACATATTAGCTGTTCAAAAACATATAAATCTTGAAGGTTACAACCATACAAAATGTATCTAATGAACAAACTAGAAATGTGTCCATAGGACACGGGTGCCCCCACCGCGACACTGTTCTGTCAATCTTTTTACTAAGTCAAGGGAAATAACTCTACAAATACTGGATAAGTCCACAAGCCAAACCCCAGGTGCAAATCTAAAATATGCTGAGCAACCTGCCTATAAGGTTTATTGACTATGTCAAATCCTTTTTGAGAAACTTGCGACACAAGTTGAAAATTGCAAAAATTTTCTACGTGAAGGGCAATAACTCTAAAAATACTAAATAAATCCAGACGAAAATACCTGGTGCACAACTGCACATGCTGATCAATATTCCTGTAAAGTTACATGACTCTACGTCAAATACTTTTTGAGTTATGTGCGACACATGTTGAAAATTGCCAAATTTTACTAAGTCAAGGGCAATAACTCTGAAAATACTAAAAATATCCAGACGAAAATACCCAGGTGCACAACTACACATGCTGATCAACATTCCTGTAAAGTTTCATGACTCTAGGTCAAATACTTTTTGAGTTATGTGCGACACAAGTTGAAAATTGCAAAATTTTACTAAGTCAAGGGCAATAACTCTGAAAATACTAAAAATATCCAGACGAAAATACCCAGGTGCACAACTACACATGCTGATCAACATTCCTGTAAAGTTTCATGACTCTAGGTCAAATACTTTTTGAGTTACATGCGACACAAGTTGAAAATTGCCAAATTTTACTAAGTCAAGGGCAATAACTCTGAAAATACTAAAAATATCCAGACCAAAATACCCAGGTGCACAACTACACATGCTGATCAACATTCCTGTAAAGTTTCATGACTCTAGGTCAAATACTTTTTGAGTTACGTGCGACACAAAAGTGAACGGACGGACGGACGGAAGGACGGACGGAAGGACGGACGGACGGACAGACGGACGGACAAGGGTAAATCTAAATGCCCGCCACTAACGTGGGGGCACAAAAATTGCTACTAACATCTTGAGCATATTGTACAGCTAACTGGACTAGGTTCACAAACTCTTCTCCTTTCTTCTGTTTAACAAACACACAGTTCTTGTACCACCGAGCATGCTCTATCCAAGGGTCATCTTCTGCTGTCCAATGACGCAAGCCTACATAAAAACATGTATACAACTTGAATTATACAACCATTTCATGGAGTAAGGTCTTATACTACAGACCAGTAAATATTCTGACACATCTTTTTTTGTAAAACAAACTAATACAGTTATAGTCTTTGTAAGCAAAGCCTTCCCTCCAAAGCAATAGCAGACAATATGATGATTATCAAACCACTGGCATAGGCCCAATCCTGCTGGAAAAGTCAAATAGTAAATGTACATAAACATTCTTTGAGTTGACATATTTTTACCTATTTTGGTACCAAATTAGAACTATTTCATTGACTCAGGCAGACTGAAGGTACAACAAGACAGCAACCCTCGACTATTATTAGTTTTGTTTAATTTTGTTTGTGTTTTACGTCACACCGACACATTATAGGTCATATGGCGACGTTCCAGCTTTACTGCTGGAGGAAGACCTCAGGTGCTCTTCCGTACATTATTTCTGGCACGAGCGGGAACCCGAGTAGAACCACCGACGTTCCGTAAGCTAGCTGGATAGCTTCCTCACATGAAAGAATCCAAAGTCCCTGTCAGGATTTGAACCCACAGCGGTGAGGGGCAAGTGGTTTGAAGTCAACGACCTTAACCACTTGGCCACAGACGCCCCTCGTCTATTCTTAGTGCTTGATAGTAAAAGAGCCTTGATAATGTAAAATTTTTATATAATAACAAAGGGGCAAAATTTTACTTTAAATCCATGTTACAGTTATAGGCCTTGGAGAGAGTTCTATTATGCTCTCAAAGAAGAGTATAAAATTTCAACTTGTTTCAAAGCCAGATGTCAATAGAATATGAAAATATCTGAGGTGGTATGCAAACTTAAATGTAAATTCTAAGTTGAAAAAGGGGCATTATTCTGTCAAAATGCTTGATACAGTTACCTCCTCCTGTCTACAGTTTGGGGTCATGATGGTGAACAAGTGTGCAAAGTTTCAAAGCCATATGTCAATGGACTTTGACAATATTTGAGGTATTACAAAAACTTTAACATTAGTGGTTACGCCGACGCTCGGGTGACTACAATAGCTCTACTTATTCTTATCCAATAGTCCAGCTAAAAAAGTGACTGAGGCAACAGAGTGAGTATACTGTAATCCAGCAACTCAACTAGAAATGTGTCCATAGGACACGGGTGCCCCAACCACGCCACTGTTCTGTCAATCTTATGACTCTAGAGCAAATATTTTTTGAAAACTAAAAATCTTTTACTTATTAAAGGGCAAGAACTTTACAAATACTGAATAAATCCATGAGCAAACCCCAAGGTGCATAAGTACAACATTATGAAACGGTTTTTACTAAGTCAAGGCTAATAACTCTACAAATACTGGATAAATCCACAAGCAAAACCCCAGGTGCAAAACTAAATATGCTGAGCAACCTTCCCGTAAGGTTTAATGACTCTATGTCAAATCCTTTTTGAGTTACATGCGACACAAGTTGAAAATTGCAAAACTTTTCTAAGTCAAGGGCAATAACTCTAAAAATACTAAATAAATCCAGACAAAAATACCCAGGTGCACAACTACACATGCTGATCAACATTCCTGTAAAGTTTCATGACTCTATGTCAAATCCTTTTTGAGTAACATGTGACACAAGTTGAAAAATGCAAAATTTTACTAAGTCAAGGGCAATAACTCTAAAAACACTAAAAATATCCAGACGAAAATATCCAGGTGCACAACTACACATGCTGATCAACATTCCTGTAAAGTTTCATGACTCTAGGTCAAATACTTTTTGAGTTACATGCGACACAAGTTGAAAATTGCAAAATTTTACTAAGTCAAGGGCAATAACTCTAAATAACACTAAAAATATCCAGACGAAAATACCCAGGTGCACAACTACACATGCTGATCAACATTCCTGTAAAGTTTCATGACTCTAGGTCAAATACTTTTTGAGTTACATGCGACACAAAAGAAAATTGCAAAATTTTACTAAGTAAAGGGCAATAACTCTAAAAATACTAAAAATATACAGACGAAAATACCCAGGTGCACAACTACACATGCTGATCAACATTCCTGTAAAGTTTTATGATTCTAGGTCAAATACTTTTTGAGTTACATGCGACACAAAAGTGAACGGACGGAAGGACGGACAGACGGACGAACAAGGGTAAATCTTAATGCCCGCCACTAAATTGGGGGCACAAAAGTATATGTATACAACAAAATTGAAATACAAGCAGAGATAATGAACTAGTCATTTCTAATTGAAAGATTATCCTCATCTTGGACATGTTCCTGGCTTTCATTCATTGTGAAAGCCTGATAACTCTTTATGTTTTAGTCTCGGTGAATCTTGGCGGTGAGAAAAATACAAATTTGAAGAATATACACATGGGTTATACTTATCCCTCTTTCCAAATAAGGAAAAAAATTTGATTCTGTTACACACATTTCATAATTGATACGTAATTTATGTCAAGTTTAAAGGTCTAAATATATGTTACTAAAATAATTGTGCCTTACCAATGCCACAATAGAAACAACGGACACAATCTCCAAAACCTGAAATTAAAAAATGACAACTAACCTTTATTTCATATAATTATTCTAAGTAAATTTTCAAACATTTCATTCAATCACTACAAACCATTAACCTACAGAAACTTAAATGTTTAGCCTTGCCACCAGTACGGAACCAGGTCTGTCTGCATGTCTTTGCAGTCTGACAAGGGTCTATACTTTTGACAACTTACCAATACTCGTATTTTGAAATTCTCTAATCTTTAAATTGACAGTTAAAAATACAAATCAGCAGATGAAGAATGTAAACCATTCATATGAGAAATGCATAATTTGGAGGCACAAGTCAGTCTTTCCAAAAGACCGTCGGACCCGAGGCCCTGACCGGTAAAAAATCAGAAGGTCTGATAAAAATATATGTATTGACCATAAAAAATTAAGGTTTAATAAACATTTTGCAAAGGCCGATCATTCACGTACAGTCTAACTTGCCCATGCAACCACGTGTATTAAGCGACTTTTGTCTTAAACGACCACTTTAAATTCCCCCCGATCATTTTCTCTCTATATCTTTAATGTATTAAGCGACTTTTGCTCAACGCGACCAGCGACCGCTAATTAGTCACCTAATTGACATCAATCTTTTCATTAAACGACCACTTTTACCTGTCAAGTAATTGTGTTTATAGAGAACGTCACCTCGTTATGTCACAAGTGTCAACAATCAAACGTGTGAAAAAACTCTATTTCCCATACCGTTTTATAGTATGCAAATGAAGTTAAGTATACACGTGCCAGACTTTTGCTGAAATTTACCCTCTCATTTGGTAGTATATAGTCTGTATGGAATTAAAGTTTAAATTGCAAAATCCATTGAATACATGTATAACAATATTTATGTTTACATTTTGATTGTGGTGAAAAAAGATAGCTTCACATAGTTCTTCGTTGATAATATAATTTTCTTTATGTACACAAATTTTTTGACTGCTAATTAACACTTATCAAGTGACTCAAAATGATATACCAATCAGGTTTTTTTTTCCGGTCCAGTAAAATCATGTTTGGTCCAGTAAAAATTTTCAGTTTACAGGACCTAACTGTCCAGTAAACTCAGAAGTCTTTCGCATAGACTGACAAGTGTTCAGAATTTTCTCAGACAAAGAACTTACCAGCATAGAAGAAGCCTGCATCAGCAAGTACCTCTGGTGTATGACTGGATGTATCAGGCCAGGTACTGTAACTAGCTTCTCTAGCCGTCTTTGAAGCATACTGCGCGTGCTTAGGTATAGCTGTGTGTATACCTTTTAAAATATAACAAATGGATTCTTACATTAATATGTAATAAAATATGACATTCTTACAGCAGAACTTTATAAATATGAGATCCCTTTGAGGGTGAAAGAAACTAATGATACAATGATAACAAAAGATAAGTCATGTCTACGAAAAATTGGGCTTAGTTTAAGACATAAACTTTCATGAGGTTAACATTTTCACCTGAAAAGAACCTGATATTTTTTTCTTTTAATCTACCAAACATAATCTAGCAATAACAATAATAACTAAATAAAAATTATACATACTGTAGGAATAATGAGTTTTTTACCAAGTATATTTGTACCTGATGGTGGGGAGCAAGCACTGTCTTCTTGTGTTATGATGACATCATCTGATCTTTTGTTTTGTGAGCTCTGATTATTATTTGGTCCAGCATTTTCTGCATCTCTTAATTCAACTGTATCTTCAACATTATGTGTAGTTACATCATTGTGACAAACTCTCCTTGGATCTAACATAGCATCATCGGAAGGACTAGAGGCAATGTCAGCTTCAATTACTTGTTCATTGATTACCTGACTCTGAATTTTTATAGGGTCAGTTGAATTAAAAGATTTTGACTCGGCACCAGGTACAAAGCGTTCAGTTACTACCTTATTAGCTTTACTTTGTAGAATAAGACCTAGTCCATCAATATCATCTTTCATACTACTAACAAAACAACCTCTTTTCTTTTTCTTGCATTTTTGATATAAGACAGATATTGCCCTTATTAATTTTGGTTGGTTACAACCCATTGAATCATAATTCACAGCCTTATTATTCACAACCTGGTGGCCAACTTTCAATTTATTCACACTATTTGAACATTTTTTTGTTTCATTCTTCTTCTTTATTCTTCTCATCACATTTCTCTGCGACTGTTTCTTTGAATACTGTACATACATGTCTGGAAAAAAAAAGTCAATTGATGAAATTAAAAATTTCATAGGTGCAGCCTTTTTGTCATTCATGCCTAAGTTAATTTGTCATGGCTATATTCACAGAACTTTTATCCAATTCTTGATTTTGGTCTGTTTATTATTTGTTCATGTGATTTTGCACACTGTGTTTTTAAATTTAAAGCAATAAGCTTGTGCATTTCTTCTTTTTGTCAGCTAGGTGTAATCAGCCTACCGGCAAGGCTTCCATTATGTTTCAAAATTAAAAGTTGAAAGTCAGAGACCGCAAAATCTCTGACATTTTAAGTCACATTATATAGGTAAAGAAGGAAAAGTATTAGATTTCGGAAGGAAAAGAATTAGATTTTGCTTCATTATAACTAGGGCATATTTTCCTCTACTTCAAGTTCAATCTTTGCTTATTGTGAAGATTTAATTTCATATTTATCTGTTGTTTTTTTAATAACAGTAATTTATAAGACAGTTGACAAACTTCAAAAACGTTTTGAATAAGAAAGTTAATTTACAATTATACCTCAAAAATCTTTTTCTTTTGATCTCTTTAAATCATTTAACAGCTATTTAACTATTTAGATATGTTTTTTAAGGTGTAACAAATTAATTATTTATTGCTAGATAGTGGTTATTAAAATCAAAGAATTTTTTTTCACTTTTGATTTGTTATAATTTCTTAATAAAATTTTGAACTATTTTATTGTAATGTTCTGATTGGAAATTTGTCAATTTTATAGTAGAAAAATGTTATTTATAAAAAAGCTTACAATGTATTGTTTATTTTATTTCACGATAAAACAAGTATAATTTTTTAACTAATGTGTTGTTTTGTATTTTTGAAACTTGTCGCTTACTATTTAATTAATAGTTGTTGATAAAAAATGTTTGTTTCATGTATTGTTCAACATGCCCACTCAATTTCAAATGTAGGGGTGCATTTACCCCCTGTCATTGAAAATTGGGCGTACATTTTAAAATCTGGGGGTACACATAAGTTTAAACATGTTTTTATTTGTAAGAACATTTTAGTCAACATGATATTAATGAACAGCTGTTTCACTTAGTATTACTACCCAGTAACACAGACACAAACTCATCACTTAAGGTAGCTATATAACAGCCATTACAATCACTGGTATTTTGTTTAATCCATACGATTATTACCCATTACCAAAATTTTGTATATCCGAAATTATGTACATTTATTTCAAAATCTCAATTGTTTATATTATCATTTCATATGACATACGTAATGCTCACAATTGAAGGTAGTTGTTAAACAAGAGCTGTCACAGGAGACAGCGAAGCTCGACTAATAAAATACTGGACGCAGTAAGGAGGACAAAACTATGAAACAGAAAGAACTAGAACTATCGCTGAATGCGATTCATACCCCCACCAATGTCCTTGACAGAAGACAACTTGGAAAGGTGGTTAAGGGAATAACTTAAGTGACACAAATACATAAAAAGAAGTTATCTCTGGTGAAAAAAAGACTAATTGTACAGGTAATAGTAAAAATATCTATTATCAAATCATGTTCGAAACAGTTACAAATAACCTTTCATTTTCCCAATATACTAAACTTTTTATAAGTCAATTTTTGACCTTCAAGTGTGGCCTTGACCTTCAGCTGGCACAAGGGTAAGATGGGTTCTGCACATCGCCTAATTGGAGTGAAGATTTGAGTAAAGTTTGAAGAAAATCCTTCCATTAGTATAGAATTTATAGAGTTGACACAACATATTGTCTAGTATTGATTGTATGTAAATTTAAAGACTTAAAAAGGGGCATAACTTTGTCAAAATCCAATACAGAGTTATGAAACTTGACCTGCATATTGTAATTGTGACACCTCATATATCTTTTAAGTTTCAAGCAAATACCTATGCTAGTTTCCGAAATATTCAAGAACATGTTTTAATCTAAGAACATTTTCTAAGTCATTTTTTGACCTTCAAGTCTGACCTTGACCTTTAGTCTGCACAAAGGTGACATGGATTCTGCACATAACCTTGTTAAGGTGAACATTTGAGAAAAGTTTGGAGAAAATTCTTTCATTAGTATAGGATTTATAGAGCGGACACAACATATTGTCTAATATGTGATTGTATGTAAATTTGAAGATTAAAAAGGGGCATAACTTTGTTAAAATGCAATACAGTTATGAAACTTGACCAGCATATCTTAATTGTGACACTTCATTTATATTTTAAGTTTCAAGCAAATGCCTTTCCTAGAATCAGAAATATTCAGATATATGTTAAAATTAAAGAACATTTTCTAAGTCAATTTTTGACCTTCAAGTGTGACCTTGACCCTAAGCCGGCAAAAGAGTGACATGGGTTCTGCACATAACCTAGTTGAGGTGAACATTTGAGCCAAGTTTGAAGAAAATCTTTCCATAAGTGTAGGACTTACAGAGCGGACACGACATACTGTGTAATATTTGATTGTTTGATATTTGACCTTCAATTGTGACCTTGACCTTGAGCTGACACATGGGCAACATGGGTTCTGCACATCCCATTGTTGAAATGAACATTTGAGCCAAGTTTGAAGAAAATCTTTCAATTAGTGTAGGACTTACAGAGCGCAGTGTTCGCGTTTACTGAGTAAACATATCAATTTACTCGCTTAAATTGCCAGGGAGAAAAAAAAAAAGGGCTGTTGAGTCCCTGGGACGAAACACTTTTTCCCCGATAATTGGTCAATTCTCTCTTAAGTTTTTTTGCTCTGCTTGAAAATGATTTTCTATTCACTTTAAATAAATTGTATTATAAGAACTTGACTTTCACCTCATTTTCATTTGTTCCTTTCTCATTAGCAATGCAGATTTATATCCCAAACGTAGACTAGGAGCAAGTGCTCGGCCTCGTTTTGGGCCAACCTATCAATGGTATCCGCGAACATCAACAGTCACAAATTTGATTGTATTATGAAGTTATGCAAACATTGACATTTTTGTAATTGAGGACTCGTTCCATTTGAATTGGGACGTAACAGATCTATTAGCACTGAGTCCCAGGTACTCAGTAAAGTTAGGGAAAATCGCTAACACTGGAGCGGACACGACATATTGTGTAATATTTGATTGTTTGATATTTGACCTTCAATTGTGACCTTGACCTTAAAATGACACATGGGCAACATGAGTTCTGCACATCCCCTTGTTGAGGTGAACATTTTAGCCAAGTTTGAAGAAAATCTTTCAATTATTGTAGGACCTACAGAGCGGACACGACATACTGTCTAATATATGATTGTGTTTGATATTTGACCTTCAATTGTGACCTTGACCTTGAGCTGACACATGGGCAACATTGGCTCTGCACATCCCCTTGCTGAGGTGAACATTTGAGCCAAGTTTGAAGAAAATCCTTCAAGTGGTATAGGAGTTATAGAGCGGACACGAAAATGGAGACGGACGGACGGACCGACCGACCGACCGACTGACGCGACAAAGCGAATCCATTATAGCCCCCCCCACATTTTGTGGTGGGGGTATAACTAGAAATGTGTCCATAGGACACGGGTGCCCCCACCGCGCCACTGTTCTGTCAATCTTTTGACTCTAGGTCAAATATTTTTTGAAAACTAAAAATCTTTTACTAAGTAAAGGGCAAGAACTTTACAAATACTGAATAAATCCACAAGAAAACTCCAAGGTGCATAAGTACACATGCTGACCAACATTCTTGTAAACTTTCAGGCCTACAAGTGAAATACTTTTTGAGCTATGCATGAACAAGTTGAAAATTGCAAATTTATACTACTGTAAGTCAAGGGCAATAACTCTGAACAAAACTGAAAAAAATCCACATGCAAAGTCCCAGGTGCATAGTTTCACAGTGATGTGAATCATTATTCCTGTAATTTAGTGATGTTGATCATTATTCCTGTAAAGTTGGTTGATTCTAACTCAAGCACTCAAGGAACAAATAACAACATGATGAAACGGTTTTAACTTAGTCAAGGGAAATAACTACAAATACTGGATAAATCCACAAGCAAAACCCCAGATGCAAAACTAAATATGCTGAGCAACCTTCCCGTAAGGTTTAATGACACTATGTCAAATCCTTTTTGAGTTACATGCGACACAAGGGCAGTAACTCTAAAAATACTAAATAAATCTAGACGAAAATACCCAGGTGCACAACTACACATGCTGATCAATATTCCTGTAAAGTTTCATGACTCTATGTCAAATCCTTTTTGAGTTACATGCGACACAAGTTGAAAATTGCAAAATTTTACTAAGTAAAGGGCAATAACTCTAAAAATACTAAAAATATCCAGACGAAAATACCCAGGTGCACAAATACACATGCTGATCAACATTCATGTAAAGTTTTAGGACTCTAGGTCAAATACTTTTTGAGTTACATGCGACACAAGTTGAAAATTGCAAAATTTTTTAAGTCAAGGACAATCACTCTAAAAATACTAAAAATATCCAGACGAAAAATACCCAGGTGCACAACTACACATGCTGATCAACATTCCTGTAAAGTTTCATGACTCTAGGTCAAATACTTTTTGAGTTACATGCGACACAAGTTGAAAATTGCAAAATTTTACTAAGTCAAGGGCAATAACTCTAAAAATACTAAAAATATCCAGACGAAAATACCAAGGTGCACAAGTAAACATGCTGATCAACATTCCTGTAAAGTTTCATGACTCTAGGTCAAATACTTTTTGAGTTACGTGCGACACAAAAGAGAACGGACGGAAGGACAGACGGACGGACAAGGGTAAATCTAAATGCCCGCCACTAAAGAGGGGGCACAAAAATCAATTATGTATAATTATGTATTAAGTTATAGTAAAAAATAACATTTGTTAACATAAATTCCAAGATCAAGGGGAAAAATTCTAGAAATAGTCACGCTAGAGTTATGAACCTTGTCACACAACATGTGTGTAATGATAAGAAATATACATTTGAAGTTTGAAGTAGATACCTTAAAAAGTAAAGAAGTTATAATATTTCTTAAAGAAAATCCTAAGTTCAAAGAGAGATAAATCTGTAAATATTGCTTCAAGAGTTATGAACATTGTCACATAAAATGTTATTGATGATAAGGAATAAGTATTTGAAGTTTGAGGTACATTGTAGATACCTTTAAAACTAAAATTGTTATAGTAAAAAATAACATTTTTCTAGTAAAAAAAATCTAAGTTCAAGGGGAGATAAATCTGAAAATATTGGTGCTAGAGTTATGAACCTTGTCATATATGATGGGGATGATGATAAGGTACATATATTTGAAGTATGAGGTTGATCCCTTAAGAAATAAAGAAGTAACAGTAAAAAATAGTATTTTTTGACGAAAATTCTAAGTTCAAGGGGAGATAAATCTGAAAATATTGGTGCTAGAGTTATGAACCTTGTCAAATAAGATGGGGATGATGATAACGTACTATATTTGAAGTATGAGGTTGATCCCTTAGGAAATAAAGAAGTAACAGTAAAAAAATAGTATTTTTTGAGGGAAATTCTAAGTTCAAGGGGAGATAAATCTGGAAATATTGGTGCTAGAGTTATGAACCTTGTAACATAAGATGTGGTTAATGATAAGGAACATATATTTGAAGTTTGAAGTTGATACCTTAAGAAATGACAAAGTTATAGTGAAAAATATTTTACTGCACAAAAACTTTAATCTGAAATCTGGACGCAGACGCAGGGGCGAGTAGGACAGCTTGTATAGTCCAGCTAAAAATCAAGTGACTAACTTTTAGCTGATCATTGGAGAACTCAAAATACTTTTTGACAGTTGTAAATATCCATAAAACAGAACATGACTTGGGTAGCACTCCACACTAAATTTCAAGTTTCTGCCGTCAATGTCCTACGAGCAAAATATGTCTGATAAATCTGATCCCAAACTACACAACCTGGAAAAAGAAAACACATTTTGTTAAGAACATATATGTCATAACATTGCAAATCTATAATGAAATCATCCCATGTGCAAACAGTCAGCCAGTTAAAAAATTCCAATTCATTCCGTAAAAGCCAAAAAATCTATAGTGGTCCGAGACCAAAAACCAAATTTTGTCCCCCGGCCAAAAAAACTGCCAAAAAATAGGGCCCACAGAAAATCTGACACTTCTCTGCAACTCCCAAAATGCAAATATAAAAAAATAGGGCTTGCCTTTTATTTTTTTCTTTTTTGAAATTTGAACCCCCCCGTTTAAAAATTCTTGCTTTCCCCAAGGGATTTCAAGTTTTCAAACAATGGCAGCCTTGAAACTATAATTAACAGCTGTTTATTTCTAAAACCCTGTTTTTTGGGAAAAAGCCCCAAAGATATATTAATGTACAAAAAAAAATTTTATGCCCGAAAAAGCACTTTAAAAAACAAAAACCGTCATTTAAAACCCCAATAGCAATATATCCATGAAACCTCAATTTTGGTTTTTGTGCCTTCCCTTTAAAGGGGACCTTGAATTGATTTTTAAACTTAATACAGAACTTTTTCTGCAAAAATTTATGCATATTTCAATAAATAAAATGATTTTATTTTGCTAGGAATTGTTTGGTTTTCTTCATATGTGCCTTTAATGAACTATACCGTTTGCCCCATTTTCAGCCCTCGGCACGCTGTTTTTAGTACATGTAGAAAAAGAAAGAATTCCCAATGTAAGGTAAGAATTCCCAATGTAAGGTGTACACAAACTGGGTTTTATACTATCCATACAACTTTTACTAATTTGCACAAATATATCCTTATGCCATATGATATGGAAGAAATATTTAACAAATTGCCATACAGTTTAAGAATAAACTGGCTTCATGTGACACTATGGGGCACAGAATACATCAGATATGTTCCTGCCAGACACTAATATATGCTATGTTTTTTTCAGTCCTACATAGTAGAAAATCTATTTGGCATGCACAATGTTCATATAGGTTTATGTGTAAAGTCAAAATCAAACAGACAAAGCATTTGTCAGGGGCTTCTCAGCATTGTAGACATCACAATGTGGGTCTCCTAGGGAAACGAAAAAAAACACAAAGTGACAGTGCAAAAACCAAATTTTCCGACTACTCGATCTTGCTCGCTCACCTTTAAAATGGTCAGAAAAAGATTTTACATCCCCTTGCCCCTAAAAAATGATTTCCAGCAAAAATTTACCTCCAAGCAATGATTTTGCATCACTCGAAACACTTCGGATGGCCATATTTCACACATACAGATGAAATTCATTAAATGCATGCCTTTTTCCTAAATAAAAAGTCATAAAAAGGCAGGAAAACATCAACTAATTTAACCTTCAATAGCTCTATATGTGAAAATTAGCATTCTTCTATAGCTGTATCTCCTAAATAAGTAAGCATTATCACTTGAAGCACACAGCAGACAAAGCGCCTTTAATACATTTCACAAAGAATTTCTGGTATTTGAGTTACCTCCCCTCTTTAAAAGCTGACTTTCTGGCACTGTGTTTAATATAATTTTGAAATTTCATCATCATTGTAGTCAGTGTAATATAGAGCATTTTACACAAAGTTTAATGACAAAAAACAAGCATTGAACAAATTTCATTTTACCTTTAAGGTAGCACTCCACACTAAATTTCAAGTTTCTGCCGTCAATGTCCTACAAGCAATATGTCTGATAAATCTGATCCCAAACTACACAACCTGGAAAAAGAAAACACATTTTGTTAAGAACATATATGTCATAACATTGCAAATCTATAATGAAATCATCCCATGTGCAACAGTCAGGCAGTTAAAAAATTCTAATTCATTCCGTAAAAGCCAAAAAATGTATAGTAGTCCGGGACCCAAAACAACATATTTTGTCCCTCCGGAAAAAATACCTGCCAATATTCGGGCTACAGAAACTCTGTCACTGCTCTAGCAACTCCCTATAAATATACTAAACTTTTTTGACCTTCAAGTGTGGCCTTGACCTTCAGCTGGCACAAGGGTAAGATGGGTTCTGCACATCGCCCAATTGGAGTGAAGATTTGAGTAAAGTTTGAAGAAAATCCTTCCATTAGTATAGAATTTATAGAGTTGACACAACATATTGTCTAGTATTGATTGTATGTAAATTTAAAGACTTAAAAAGGGGCATAACTTTGTCAAAATCCAATACAGAGTTATGAAACTTGACCTGCATATTGTAATTGTGACACCTCATATATCTTTTAAGTTTCAAGCAAATACCTATGCTAGTTTCCGAAATATTCAAGAACATGTTTTAATCTAAGAACATTTTCTAAGTCATTTTTTGACCTTCAAGTCTGACCTTGACCTTTAGTCTGCACAAAGGTGACATGGATTCTGCACATAACCTTGTTAAGGTGAACATTTGAGAAAAGTTTGAAGAAAATTCTTTCATTAGTATAGGATTTATAGAGCGGACACAACATATTGTCTAATATGTGATTGTATGTAAATTTGAAGATTAAAAAGGGGCATAACTTTGTTAAAATGCAATACAGTTATGAAACTTGACCAGCATATCTTAATTGTGACACTTCATTTATATTTTAAGTTTCAAGCAAATGCCTTTCCTAGAATCAGAAATATTCAGATATATGTTAAAATTAAAGAACATTTTCTAAGTCAATTTTTGACCTTCAAGTGTGACCTTGACCCTAAGCCGGCAAAAGAGTGACATGGGTTCTGCACATAACCTAGTTGAGGTGAACATTTGAGCCAAGTTTGAAGAAAATCTTTCCATAAGTGTAGGACTTACAGAGCGGACACGACATACTGTGTAATATTTGATTGTTTGATATTTGACCTTCAATTGTGACCTTGACCTTGAGCTGACACATGGGCAACATGGGTTCTGCACAATCCCATTGTTGAAATGAACATTTGAGCCAAGTTTGAAGAAAATCTTTCAATTAGTGTAGGACTTACAGAGCGGACACGACATATTGTGTAATATTTGATTGTTTGATATTTGACCTTCAATTGTGACCTTGACCTTAAAATGACACATGGGCAACATGAGTTCTGCACATCCCCTTGTTGAGGTGAACATTTTAGCCAAGTTTGAAGAAAATCTTTTCAATTATTGTAGGACCTACAGAGCGGACACGACATACTGTCTAATATATGATTGTGTTTGATATTTGACCTTCAATTGTGACCTTGACCTTGAGCTGACACATGGGCAACATTGGCTCTGCACATCCCCTTGCTGAGGTGAACATTTGAGCCAAGTTTGAAGAAAATCCTTCAAGTGGTATAGGAGTTATAGAGCGGACACGAAAATGGAGACGGACGGACGGACCGACCGACCCGACCGACTGACGCGACAAAGCGAATCCATTATAGCCCCCCCCACATTTTGTGGTGGGGTATAACTAGAAATGTGTCCATAGGACACGGGTGCCCCCACCGCGCCACTGTTCTGTCAATCTTTTGACTCTAGGTCAAATATTTTTTTGAAAACTAAAAATCTTTTACTAAGTAAAGGGCAAGAACTTTACAAATACTGAATAAATCCACAAGAAAACTCCAAGGTGCATAAGTACACATGCTGACCAACATTCTTGTAAACTTTCAGGCCTACAAGTGAAATACTTTTTGAGCTATGCATGAACAAGTTGAAAATTGCAAATTTATACTACTGTAAGTCAAGGGCAATAACTCTGAACAAAACTGAAAAAAATCCACATGCAAAGTCCCAGGTGCATAGCTTCACAGTGATGTGAATCATTATTCCTGTAATTTAGTGATGTTGATCATTATTCCTGTAAAGTTGGTTGATTCTAACTCAAGCACTCAAGGAACAAATAACAACATGATGAAACGGTTTTAACTTAGTCAAGGGAAATAACTACAAATACTGGATAAATCCACAAGCAAAACCCCAGATGCAAAACTAAATATGCTGAGCAACCTTCCCGTAAGGTTTAATGACACTATGTCAAATCCTTTTTGAGTTACATGCGACACAAGGGCAGTAACTCTAAAAATACTAAATAAATCTAGACGAAAATACCCAGGTGCACAACTACACATGCTGATCAATATTCCTGTAAAGTTTCATGACTCTATGTCAAATCCTTTTTTGAGTTACATGCGACACAAGTTGAAAATTGCAAAATTTTACTAAGTAAAGGGCAATAACTCTAAAAATACTAAAAATATCCAGACGAAAATACCCAGGTGCACAACTACACATGCTGATCAACATTCTGTAAAGTTTCAGGACTCTAGGTCAAATACTTTTTGAGTTACATGCGACACAAGTTGAAAATTGCAAAATTTTTAAGTCAAGGACAATAACTCTAAAAATACTAAAAATATCCAGACGAAAAATACCCAGGTGCACAACTACACATGCTGATCAACATTCCTGTAAAGTTTCATGACTCTAGGTCAAATACTTTTTGAGTTACATGCGACACAAGTTGAAAATTGCAAAATTTTACTAAGTCAAGGGCAATAACTCTAAAAATACTAAAAATATCCAGACGAAAATACCAAGGTGCACAAGTAAACATGCTGATCAACATTCCTGTAAAGTTTCATGACTCTAGGTCAAATACTTTTTGAGTTACGTGCGACACAAAAGAGAACGGACGGAAGGACAGACGGACGGACAAGGGTAAATCTAAATGCCCGCCACTAAAGAGGGGGCACAAAAATCAATTATGTATAATTATGTATTAAGTTATAGTAAAAAATAACATTTGTTAACATAAATTCCAAGATCAAGGGGAAAATTCTAGAAATAGTCACGCTAGAGTTATGAACCTTGTCACACAACATGTGTGTAATGATAAGAAATATATATTTGAAGTTTGAAGTAGATACCTTAAAAAGTAAAGAAGTTATAATATTTCTTAAAGAAAATCCTAAGTTCAAAGAGAGATAAATCTGTAAATATTGCTTCAAGAGTTATGAACATTGTCACATAAAATGTTATTGATGATAAGGAATAAGTATTTGAAGTTTGAGGTACATTGTAGATACCTTTAAAACTAAAATTGTTATAGTAAAAAATAACATTTTTCTAGTAAAAAAAATCTAAGTTCAAGGGGAGATAAATCTGAAAATATTGGTGCTAGAGTTATGAACCTTGTCATATAAGATAGGGATGATGATAAGGTACATATATTTGAAGTATGAGGTTGATCCCTTAAGAAATAAAGAAGTAACAGTAAAAAATAGTATTTTTTGAGGAAAATTCTAAGTTCAAGGGGAGATAAATCTGAAAATATTGGTGCTAGAGTTATGAACCTTGTCAAATAAGATGGGGATGATGATAAGGTACTATATTTGAAGTATGAGGTTGATCCCTTAGGAAATAAAGAAGTAACAGTAAAAAAATAGTATTTTTTGAGGGAAATTCTAAGTTCAAGGGGAGATAAATCTGGAAATATTGGTGCTAGAGTTATGAACCTTGTAACATAAGATGTGGTTAATGATAAGGAACATATATATTTGAAGTTTTGAAGTTGATACCTTAAGAAATGACAAAGTTATAGTGAAAAATATTTTACTGCACAAAAACTTTAATCTGAAATCTGGACGCAGACGCAGGGGCGAGTAGGACAGCTTGTATAGTCCAGCTAAAATCAAGTGACTAAACTTTTAGCTGATCATTGGAGAACTCAAAATACTTTTTGACAGTTGTAAATATCCATAAAACAGAACATGACTTGGTAGCACTCCACACTAAATTTCAAGTTTCTGCCGTCAATGTCCTACGAGCAAAATATGTCTGATAAATCTGATCCCAAACTACACAACCTGGAAAAAGAAAAACACATTTTGTTAAGAACATATATGTCATAACATTGCAAATCTATAATGAAATCATCCCATGTGCAACAGTCAGCCAGTTAAAAAATTCCAATTCATTCCGTAAAAGCCAAAAAATCTATAGTGGTCCGAGACCAAAAACAACATATTTCGTCCCTCCGGCAAAAAATCTGCAAATATACGGGCTACAGAAACTCTGACACTTCTCTAGCAACTCCCTATACATGCAAAATATCACAAAGAAATAGGTGCTTGGCCTTGTAGATTTTTTGCTTTTGCTGAAAGTTTGAACCCCCCAGTAAAATTACTTGCTTTCACCGAGCATGCAATGTTTACAAACAATGGCAGCCTTGACATCTATAATTAACAGCATGTGATTTCTAACCATGTTTTTGAATTTGCCAATGATCATATTACATGTCACAAAAACAAATTTCATGCTGAAAATGCACTTTAAAGACAACCAGTCATTTAAATCCACAATAGTCACTATATCCATGAAATCCTCCCTGGCCATTCCAAGCTGTGGTTTCCCAATTAGGTTTTTGTGCTCCCCTTAAGGACCCCTTGCCCTTGTTTTTTTTAAAACTTAATACAGATTTTTTTCTGCAAATTTTGCAAAATTTCAATAAAAAAATAAATTTTATTTTGTTTGGGAAATTGTTTTTTTTTCCCCATATGTCCCTTTTAATAAACTTCCCTTTTTCCCCCTTTTCACCCCTCGGCAGGGGCTGTTTTGTAACATGTAAAAAAAGAAAAAATTTCCCAATGAAAGGGGTTAAGAATTCCAATGTAAGGTTTAACAAACGGGTTTTTTTACTACCCAACAACTTTTCAAATTTGCAAAAAAATTATCCTTATGCCATAGATTTTGGAAGAAATTTTTAAAACAAATTCCATACTTTTTAAGAAAAACGGCTTAATGGGGACACTTGGGGAAACAGAAACATAAAGATATGTTCCCTCCCAGACACTAATATATGCTATGTTTTTTTCAGTCCTACATAGTAGAAAATCTATTTGGCATGCACAATGTTCATATAGGTTTATGTGTAAAGTCAAAATCAAACAGACAAAGCATTTGTCAGGGGCTTCTCAGCATTGTAGACATCACAATGTGGGTCTCCTAGGGAAACGAAAATCACAAAGTGACAGTGCAAAAACCAAATTTTCCGACTACTCGATCTTGCTCGCTCACCTTTAAAATGGTCAGAAAAAGATTTTACATCCCCTTGCCCCTAAAAATGATTTCCAGCAAAAATTTACCTCCAAGCAATGATTTTGCATCACTCGAAACACTTCGGATGGCCATATTTCACACATACAGATGAAATTCATTAAATGCATGCCTTTTTCCTAAATAAAAAGTCATAAAAAGGCAGGAAAACATCAACTAATTTAACCTTCATAGCTCTATATGTGAAAATTAGCATTCTTCTATAGCTGTATCTCCTAAAATAAGTAAGCATTATCACTTGAAGCACACAGCAGACACAGCGCCTTTAATACATTTCACAAAGAATTTCTGGTATTTGAGTTACCTCCCCTCTTTAAAGCTGACTTTCTGGCACTGTGTTTAATATAATTTTGAAATTTCATCATCATTGTAGTCAGTGTAATATAGAGCATTTACACAAAGTTTAATGACAAAAAACAAGCATTGAACAAATTTCATTTTACCTTAAGGTAGCACTCCACACTAAATTTCAAGTTTCTGCCGTCAATGTCCTACAAGCAATATGTCTGATAAATCTGATCCCAAACTACACAACCTGGAAAAAGAAAACACATTTTGTTAAGAACATATATGTCATAACATTGCAAATCTATAATGAAATCATCCCATGTGCAACAGTCAGGCAGTTAAAAAATTCTAATTCATTCCGTAAAAGCCAAAAAATGTATAGTAGTCCGGGACCCAAAACAACATATTTTGTCCCTCCGGAAAAAATACCTGCCAATATTCGGGCTACAGAAACTCTGTCACTGCTCTAGCAACTCCCTATAAATGCAAAATATCACAAAGAAATAGGTGCTTGGCCTTGTAGATTTTTGCTATTGCTGAAAGTTTGTACCCCCCTGTAAAATTACTTGTTTTCACCGACCATGCTGTTTAAAGCAATGTTTACAAACAATGGCGGCCTTGAAATCTATAATTAACAGCATGTGATTTCTAACCATGTTTTCGAATTTGCCAATGATCATATAGCATGTCACAAAAACAAATTTCATAAAGACAACCAGTCATTTAAAACCACAATAGTCACTATATCCATGAAATCATCCCTGGCCATTCCAAGCTGTGGTTTCAATTAGTGTGGTGTGCTGCCTTAATGTGACGTCAAGACATGACAAAAATATTTACGAATCAGACTGAGATGACTTTAAAAGCAGACATGCAATTGTGAGGGGGTTTAGACTGTTCCTAACCATTGGTAGATGGCAACGACATTTAGTTGATATGCATATCAGGCTATCCCAAACATTCATTCTGACAATTTTACTTTACGCACTTAAATGCATGAATGGGCATGCTGATTGTTATGTGTCTTGCTTTTTAATCATTCTAATTAAAATAAAATGCTTGTTGATAATAAGCAGATAAACAAGAACTGTCGGAGGACAGTAACGCTCGACTATTCGAAAATTTGTCACAAGGGTGTTTCATTGAGTATAATAATGCTTACCTATATGAATACATAAAATTGTCCGAAAAGGTACAAACTCTTCAAGTTTCAATACATTCCCTTCAGTAGTTATGGAGAGACAAGCTTACATGCAAAAACTTTACCAAGAATTCATGAGTCGAAAAAGGGGCATAATTATCAAAAAAAAGCAAATCAGAGTTATGGGACTTGTACCAATCATCTTAGATAATCACAGAGACCAAGTGTGTGAAGTTTCAATCCATTCCCTTCAGTAGTTATGGAGATACCAGTTACATGCAAAAACTTAACCAAGAATTTCTAAGTCGAAAAAGGGGCATAATTATGTTAAAAAGCAAATCAGAGTTATGGGACTTGTGCCAATCATCTTAGATAATCACAGAGAACAAGTGTGTGAAGTTTCAATCCATTCCCTTCAGTAGTTATGGAGATACCAGCTTACACGCAAAAACTTAACCAAGAATTTCTAAGTCGAAAAAGGGGCATAATTATGTAAAAAAGCAAATCAGAGTTATGGGACTTGTGGCAATTATCTTAGATAATCACAGAGAACAAGTGTGTGAAGTTTCAATCCATTCCCTTCAGTAGTTATGGAGATACCAGCTTACACGCAAAAACTTAACCAAGAATTTCTAAGTCGAAAAAGGGGCATAATTATGTAAAAAAGCAAATCAGAGTTATGGGACTTGTGCCAATCATCTTAGATAATCACAGAGAACAAGTGTGTGAAGTTTCAATCAATTCCCTTCAGTAGTTATGGAGAAAACAGCTTACATACAAAAACTTAACCAAGAATTTCTAAGTCGAAAAAGGGCCATAATTATGAAAAAAAGCAAATCGGAGTTATGGGACTTGTGCCAATCATCTTAGATAATCACAGAGAACAAGTGTGTGAAGTTTCAATCCATTCCCTTCAGTAGTTATGGAGATACCAGCTTACATACAAAAACTTAACCAAGAATTTCTAAGTCGAAAAAGGGGCATAATTATGAAAAAAAGCAAATCAGAGTTATGGGACTTGTGCCAATCATCTTAGATAATCACAGAGAACAAGTGTGTGAAGTTTCAATCCATTCCCTTCAGTAGTTATGGAGATACCAGCTTACACGCAAAAACTTAACCAAGAATTTCTAAGTCGAAAAAAGGGGCATAATTATGTAAAAAAGCAAATCAGAGTTATGGGACTTGTGGCAATTATCTTAGATAATCACAGAGAACAAGTGTGTGAAGTTTCAATCCATTCCCTTCAGTAGTTATGGAGATACCAGCTTACACGCAAAAACTTAACCAAGAATTTCTAAGTCGAAAAAGGGGCATAATTATGTAAAAAAGCAAATCGGAGTTATGTGACTTGTGCCAATCATCTTAGATAATCACAGAGAACAAGTGTGTGAAGTTTCAATCAATTCCCTTCAGTAGTTATGGAGATAACAGCTTACATACAAAAACTTAACCAAGAATTTCTAAGTCGAAAAAGGGGCATAATTATGAAAAAAAGCAAATCAGAGTTATGGGACTTGTGCCAATCATCTTAGATAATCACAGAGACCAAGTGTGTGAAGTTTCAATCCATTCCCTTCAGTAGTTATGGAGATACCAGCTTACATACAAAAACTTAACCAAGAATTTCTAAGTCGAAAAAGGGGCATAATTATGCAAAAAAAGCAAATCAGAGTTATGGGACTTGTGCCAATCATCTTAGATAATCACAGAGAACAAGTGTGTGAAGTTTCAATCCATTCCCTTCAGTAGTTATGGAGATACCAGCTTACAAGCAAAAACTTAACCAAGAATTTCTAAGTCGAAAAAGGGGCATAATTATGAAAAAAAGCAAATCAGAGTTATGGGACTTGTGCCAATCATCTTAGATAATCACAGAGAACAAGTGTGTGAAGTTTCAATCCATTCCCTTCAGTAGTTATGGAGATACCAGCTTACATACAAAAACTTAACCACAGGGACGCCGACGCCGACGCCGACAAATGGGTGACTGCATTAGCTCGATTATTCTGCGAATAGTCGAGCTAAAAATCTGTTTCAGTGTTAGTGTACCAAGTTTTGTTTAATAAAGTTTATGTTCTGTTAGGTTTGTTTTGATTTCTACTATTTTAGCCTCATTGAATTACAAAATCATTATTTAATCAGGTCTAGGATTTCATGATATTTATGGACAGTCTGTAAATTTTTGGACAATCCATTATTTTATAGATCTTTTTATCTGTAAATTTACAGATATTAAATAAGGAAAAAGTAGAAGTGGCATTAAAATTCAAAACCGCAGGTTAAAATGAATAAGTCTATGTATTATTTTATTTAATGAATCACTATGGTAAGATTCAGAACAATTTGATGATTTTCAATTTTCACTTGAAACAAAAATTTCAAATCATCAAAAAAAGATGAAACACACTCTTTTACCTTTGTAAATATAAACAATCAATAAAACAAATTGTTTTAAGCTGCGGATTTTAGTTTTAAACTAAAAACAGCAAATTTCACACTTTCCTGTTACAATTTAAAGGCAAATATATTTATGTATCTTATTATTATGCAATGTGGAGACATAGAAATCCAACCCGGTCCAGGAAAATACCCATGCTGTGTGTGTGTCACAAGAGTCACCTGGAATGCAAAAGCCGTTCAGTGTGAAGACTGTGAAGTCTGGTTTCATAGTGCTTGCTTAAACATTTGCCCAAAAGCATACCGTGACTTAGGTAGAGACAGTGTAGTATGGCTATGTAACACATGTGGACTCCCAAATGTTGCTACATTCACATTTACAGATTTAGACTCTTATCATACAACAAATCCATTTGATGAATTATCAAACTTAAGCATTGAATGTACTGGAATTGGTGAGAATACATATACATCTACTCCATTGAGAAATTCTAACTATAGAAATAAATCTACAAACTTAAATTTAACTGATATTTTTAAGAATGGTAGTGTTTCATCTCACGAAAACAGTGTTATGTCCGACCCAGAATCAAGTTTACAATCATCTCAGTGCGTTTCTAAAGATAAATCTACGACATCTTCTACTGGTAGTTCATTCATGGTACGCAGGGGCGACACCCTGTCATTTTGTGTCATAAACTTTCAAAGTATTAGGAATAACAAGCAATTATTATAGTATTGCAAGCAATCCATAAGTCCCCTACCGGTTAGAACCCTAGCAATATTCTGAAGGGCCATTGGCCATTCACTTATGTCTCTATTTTAAGTAAATTTGTTGAAAAATTCTTTAAAAGTGATCACAAGAAACAGTTTTTATGTACAGACAGACAGACGGACTGAAGGACACTCTAAAGTTATTTTTTCAAACATCCCTGTTATCAAAATAGAACATTTTTAAAAGCAAAATTCTTAAAAAGGAGATAACTCTTGAAATAAAGATGCAAGACTCATACACGATGTGAGTGTAACAAAGAACAATTAGTAATGAAGGTATTGATAATGAATGTTTATTTTGAATTAGAAGTAAAAGAAAGTTTTAAAAAAATATTTTTTTCATGAAAATTCTAAGTTCAAGGGAGGAAATTCTGATCAATTTTGTGCTAGAGTTGTAAACCTTGTCACATATGATGAGGTTGATGACAAGAAACTTATATTTAAAGTTTGAAGAAAATACCTTAAGAAATAAAGAACTTATAGTGAAAAAATGTAAAAACTAGTATCAGAAATCTTGAAATTCAGTCTATTTGCTGCCATAGCAACCAAAAGATTTTCAACACAGGAAGAAAAGAAAAGGATGTGCATAATCTCCAGACTGCCATCTACCCATATTTTAAGTGTCATAAAAATATTTTCAGTACTTTTTGCGTTATCACTGGATCCAGGTTATGTGTAAAATTTGCCATATTTTCAGTCTATTTGTTGCCATAGCAACCATAATTTTAAACCTAGGAAGAAAAGAAAAAGACGTGCATAATCTCCATACTGCAATCTAACCATATATCAAGTTTCATAAAAATATTTTCAGTACTTTTTGCGTTATCGCGGGATCCAGTTTTGTGGACTGACGGACGGACGGACAGACGTACCAAAATTTGATGTTTATGAGGCAAATCAGCTCATAAACACCACCTGGACCAACGTCCATAAGCAAAATAAGCTCATAAAAACAAAAAAAATTATTTAATTTGAATTTTATGAGTTTTTGTTTTCTATTTAACTACGGAATGAAGCTCATAATAATCAAATGTTTGCTCGGACAGACAGACGGAGGGTAAACCTAAAGTCCCCTCCGGTAAACCGGTAGGGGACTAAAAAGACTGAATTACATAATCTTATAGTTAGTAATGAGCCCAATATCATCCTCAGCAATGAAACTCATTTAGATCCAGCCTTTCTCGCCTTACAATATACTACCTGAACACTCGTATAGAATTTTTCGAAAAGATCACAAAGAACTTGTTGAAAAAGGTGGAGGCGAGTCATGGTTTTAGTTAAACCGGGTTTAGACTGTGAAGACTGTCCAGATTTAGAAAGTAACTGTGAAATTAAATGGGTGAAAGTCACAACTTCAAAACATTGTAATATACTAGTCGGTGCATTTTATCGTGAACCCAAGCAAAGTCTAAAATCGAAACACTGAACAAACTTGGTATCTCGCTTGGAAAAATAGGAAATAGTGAAAAATATCGGAACTGTAAAATTTTCCTTGGCAGAGACTTCAATTTAGGAGATTATATATTGACTGGGAGTATGGTAATCCTACATCTGGTGCTAAAGATAAATCACATTGTGAAAAATTGTGTTCAATATTAAATTTACACTTTATAGAACAAGTGAACTTGCTACCTTCGAGAATGAACAGAACTTTAGATCTTTTTATAACATCACACCCAACTTTGATTGAAAAATGTTCCACAGGACCTCCACTTGGTTTAAGTGATCATGATTGCGGGAATGCCTGTTTGTTACCTCAAAATTATGTGCAGTTACCAACAAGAAACAAGATGGAACTGTTTATAATTATAAAAAGGCAGATTGGCAAAAACTTAAAGATCTGACAAATGAATTTAAATCTGTCTATCTAGCTAAAAATCAGAATAACAGTGTAGATACAAACATGGTCAACTTTAAAGATACACTTTTTAGAAACATGGACAAATGTATTCCAACTAAAAAACTGAAAAATAAACAAGAGGGCCATGATGGCCCTGAGTCGCTCACCAGAAACAACTGTTTTTCAGTGTTATTTTTCAAAGAACTTGATGAAAGACCAGTCCAGCTCAACTTTTACTTGCCCTTCTAATTATTGAAATATTTTGCTCTAATATTTTGGAGGCTTTATTAAAAATATCTATGTTGCAAGTGTGTTCCCATGAGATTATGTAGAATAAAATAATGCAGAATAAACAGGTCTAGGATTTTATGATATTTACGGACAGTCTGTAAATTTTTGGACGAGCCATAATTTTACAGATTTTTGTATCTGTAAATTTACAGACATTAAGTAAGAAAATAGTAGAAGTTGTATTAAAAGGTTAAAATTAATAAGGTTACATACTATATGATTAAATGTAACAGTATGGTAAGATTCAAAACAATATGATGACTTTCAATTTTCACTTTTATTTAATATTTCAAAATCATCATACAAAAATGAAACTCACCACATTACGTTTGTAAATATAAACAATCCATAAAAAAAACTAGTCAGAAGCTGAAAAACAGCAAATTTCACATTGAGTATACATTTGTAAATTTATGGATTGAAAAATCTTTAAATTTCTAGGCTATCCATAAATTTACGAACAGTCCATAAATATCATGAAATCCTAGACCTGATAAATGACCACTACATCAGGGTTAATTTTGATGGAACATTTTTTCTTTATAACTTTTGTGAATGAATACACAAAATGTCACATGCAAAATATGTAAGGGGCAGGAACCAGTTTCAGGACAATAACAGTTTCTGGACAAGTATAATAATAACGGCTTAATTTTGGCTTTATCGATGACGATAGGTATTACACTTACGAACTTTCGCTATACGTATATGCAGTATTTCGATAGAGCGGAAGTCAGTGCGCGAGCATGCGCTTTGCAATATCTCGTTCAGTTACCGCTCACGTTTTAAACTCGGTTGCTATGAAGCGACACTAAGCGTACATGGCTTTTACAACTAAAATATCAGACAAACACATTAAAACAATACACATAAACTACACATAGCTGTTTTCCATATTAATATTTTCCATTTGAAAAACAAACATCTCAATATTCTTACCGATTTAATGTATTGTTTACATGTGATGACAGCAACGCTGTGTGTTAGATTACTTTCGGTTCAGAAAATTCATTTGTTTACCATCAAAACTCATATGTTTACCATAGGAACCATATGTAGATAGAAAGCAAATTAAACAAAGGTAAAGAAAAAATTGTCCGTTTCTGAACAAAAAATCGAATAAATAAATACAAAGTCTTTTTAAAATGTCCCTTCTTTGAGTTCATTTGAAAGGGGAATAATTTGGTGGAATTTTAGACAGGGAAACAGGGAGTTATCTTACATGGCTAGGGAAAATGGCCGACTGAAATCATGCAAGCAAGTTTGTAAGTGTATTATATGTCATGAAGATGCTTGGTTTGATTGTTTGAGAAAATAAACTTCCTTCCAAGTTGATACATCATTAAAATTTTGTGAGGATATCTTACCTGTGTTTTAAAAACAGCCTTATATCCCTTTGGGGCATGTAATTTGTTCTGCGCATGCGCAATATTTTGTTTATTTCAGGATATAATTTTGGGTAGCAATTAATGCACAATGTACTTCATTCGAAATTCATTGGGTGTAATTACCCATAGCTAAATCTGTAACGTATCAGAAAAAGGTGTTAAGCTAGGTTTACTCCACTTTCGCACTTCGTTGCTGCCGTACACACAAAAATATCCGTTTCACTTTTCAGTCATTCCGAGACCCATCACATGATCGTTATTTTTCCTATCATAAACATTTTTCAGTAAATCAGCTTAATTATATAAGAAAGTTAATATGTGAGAAGAAATGTTTTGTTATATTAGAATAATTATCAGTTAAAAACAGATATGAAAAGCAGCTTAATATATATGTCCGGAAACTGGTTCTGCAAGAGTGAACAATTTACACTTTTGATGACCTAAGCTAACCCTTCAGTTTGTACATTGCTTACGTCACCAGGCAATATTAATTGTGTTATCTGGCGTAGTTAGAGCTCAGGTTTTTGGTATGTTAGTTTTATTTATGCATGTTTATTATTAAAAAATAGACCAGAGCTACAGATAAGCTTTTGAGTTAATTGGGTATTTACCCCTGGACTTGACAAGCAATTGGGTAACACAGAAACAAAATTGGGTATCATTGAAAAATTTATTGGTTTGCATAGATTTGCATCGGTCAAAATATTGTCCAGTATCTCGGAAACAATATACATAAAGACTGCAGCTAAAAAGTTCATTTAACAAATTTTTTACAACATCCTTAGGCTCTGGCTCGGTAAGATAACCAAATATTTTGTTAGACTGCATTGAAATAATTGATTTTTTTCAGCCCGGTTTCGCCATTTTGTTGAAGCAGAAAGTAAATAAACCTCAGTCTGGACTGCTATTTAGTTATCTCTCATAAGTATATAAAGCTTTTCCATGAAAAAATGTCTTAAATATAACCAGTCTACTCAATTGTTCCCGGTTAACAAATGGAAAATGAAATAACAGAAAAGGAAACAGGCTATTTGTATTTTCGGATTTGTTTGGCAGTTTTTGCTAGGTGAATTATGGTCCAAGATATTGAAAATACGCTAGAGTATCAAAACAAATTGGGTACTGATATTTTGATTTGCGTTTTTATTACGCAAAGATTTTATTTTATTTGGGTAAATTGGTCAAAATTATTGGGTATTTACGCAGATACGCTGCTTATCTGTAGCACTGATAGACAATTAAAAAAACTCGAATTCTGTCCAGAAACTGGTTCCTGCCCAGTATGGGACAACAAACTTTTTATTTGAGGGCAAATTCAAGCCAAATCGGTAAAATTATGGAGCTTTGGTAGACAATACAAACAATCGAGTTACCTTCCACGTCTGGATCGTAGCCAAGCTAGGAATTGCCTACTTCTTCTAGTTATAAATTACACTAACATGGCGCCAAACTCTCAACAGTCAAGCCTAACACACTAGTTCTGAACTTCCGTCAACTCCTGTAACCAGTACCATACGGTACTACAAAACTCTAAAGTTTGTGCATCCCGATGTGAATGGATTGTCTTCATTTTCAGTTATACATACTGTGCAAGTCATTTTATTACCATCATACCGCAACCAAAAATTGCTTTCAGAAAAACTCGCTTCGGAGCATAATTTATCATTTTGCTTGGATTTCTCAGTTGTTTCAGCATTTGCCGATTGATTTGCTTGGAAAACCTCATTTGGTACAGGCGCAGAGTTGTTTACGGTAGATTCTGTCGGCCCATAAATTTTATGCTGGGAGTTGTTTACAAGTTTTTTCCAATATATGTAGTTAAAGTTCACCTAAAATAAGTGATATCTTAGGTACAAAAGCAAACAATTCATTATTTATATATTTATTATTATGGTTGTAGAAACCGAAAGTACAAAAAACCAACCTGTTGACATTAAATCGGATTTGTTTAAAATTGAACATCAGTGGGCATATTTAAATTACAAATTGTTGTCAGACATATTTTTAAGCAAAAGAGTACCGGAACAGGCATTAGATGTCAAATATATACATTCGTTTTACATTATCTCTGTTTACATCTGAAACCATGTGGTAGAACTACTTTCAATCCGTATTGTTTCCGAGGTTAATATTATAGATAATAGCCGAGGCAGTTCCGAATGACCACTGCCTTCACACAAATCACGTGATGATGGTCTTATCACATGATTGTGTAAAAATGGCGTATACGCCAATGAAATCGTTGAAAAAAATGTTTTATCTGTAATAAACAGCGACATTAAAACTTGAACTCTGGTCTCAAATAAGTCGATATGATTGAAAAAAATTGATTGATTGAAAATAATTGATTTTTGTAAAGCGTAGAGTCGAAATTAATAAAAACTTGAATGATTTCTCTTTCGAGAGGGGTCATTGTTTAGGAAATAAACGGTGCGGTATTAAAATTTTTAAAAATTATTTTCATAAAACTTATGTTTCCAAAATTATTTTTTATTCTAGTTCACATCTAAAACCTACCGGTCTTGAAACATTAGCAAAACCATGTTTAATTTTTAAAATATATATAAAAATTGAAAAAATTCATATCGTTAAAAATCTTGACGAAAATGTTGTGATGGCAGAGATCTAATCCTGTAAGGGGATATCACTGCGTAGGAGATTGGCTATTTATAGAAAAAAATATATACAACGACGCTCGCAAAAATATGCGTCACGGGAAACGCACGGCTATGATATTACCGCGTCAAATGCAAAAGTACTGCGTAAAAAACGCAGAAAAAGATTTCTAGAGAAAACACTGCATGTAGTGATGTAATTAAGTGAATATGAATGAAACCAAATAAGGCTTGATACTAAGTTACTAACTAAGTCTTTATATATCCAAGTTATTTCATAAGAGGTCATGACCTCAAATAATTTCATCAGCAAACAGCAGGTCATTCACATGTATGAAAGAAATGAGTTGTTTCCCTTTCATTAAACTATTATTTGAAGAAATGCCATGGTCTGTGGTATCTTAGCTTTAGCAGTCCCTTAAAGGTGCCAATCAAATAAATATGAGCAATTTTTATAAAAGATTACTATAAGAATGCTAATAACAAAGTTTGGTGATCATCCATCAATAAGTTCTGTAGAAAAAGCTGTCTAAAGGTTTATATTATTTTTAGCTCCATTGACCACTAAAAGGGGCCTATCAAATTAATATGAGTAAATTTGATAAAAAGACTACCTAAGAATGCTACAGACAAAGTTTGGTGATCATCCATCAATTGGTTCTGTAGAAGAAGATGTCTAAAGGAGTTTCTATTTTTAGGTCTAGAGACCCCTAAAAGGGGCCAATCAAATTAATATGAGCAAATTTGATAAAAAACTACCCAAGAATGCTACAGACAAAGTTTGGTGATCATCTATCAATTAGTTCTCTAGATATAGATGTTTAAAGTACAGTAGAACTTCTATGAGTCGAACTTCGATTAGTCGATTTTCTCGATGTGTCGAAGTAAAATGAAAGTCCCGATTTTTTCCCTTATATATTCCTTATAAAAACCTATGTATGAGTCGAGATTTTATGTGTCGAATTTTTCGATGTGTCGAAGTTTTTTCGCGGCCCGTATAGAATAAATCTAGTACAATTTACCACAAATAAGTCGAAGTCCTTCAATTATTTTGACACATTCGATCTCGAGACATTTTTCACACATTTTCTGTCCGCGTAGACAATTTCCGACTAACTTTAGTGACAGGTGTTAATTACAACAGCCGAGTGTACAAACAGCCTTTGAATGCGTTTAAATGTGTGGAAAAAATGCTTTAATCTTTACTATTTTTATTGCCGTAGCGGTATTTGAAAGTACATGCAAACAATAAGAACTATCATTTGAGTGCTTCCGTGACCCGGTGTCGCGTGAAAATCACATGCGAAATGTTTACTATAAGCTGGCTTAGTTATTGCCCTTTTGTATTGTTACGCCTTTTGTAACTTCATAATACGTCAACAGGTAGTCAAAATCATTACCCGTAAAAGTTACTTAACATGTCATATTTATCATTGTATAATGTAAAATATCAGATTAATGAATGAAAGAAAAACATGAAATAGGGTTACGTTATAAATCTTATAATTAGGGCTAGTCACGGGTTGAAATTTTGTCATGAAATTCAGACCGGTTCATGAGTCGAAGTCCCGATGTGTCGAAGTTTTTACGCAAGTCCCTCCAACTTCGACTTACCGAAGTTCTACTGTAATTTCTATTTTTAGCTTTAGCAGCCCCTAAAAGGGACCAATCAAATTAATATGAGCAAACTTGATAAAAGACTACCCAAAAATGATAGAGACAAAGTTTGGTGATCATCCATCCATTAGTTCTGTAGAAGATGTCTAAATGTTTTTTCTAATTTTAGCCCTATTGACCCCTAAAAGGGGCCAATCAAATTAATATGAGCAAACTTGATAAAAGACTACCCAAGAATGCTACAGACAAAGTTTGGTGATCATCCATCAATTAGTTCTGTAGTAGAAGATGTTTTAAGGTTTTTCTATTTTTAGCTCTGTTGACCCCTAAAAGGGGCCAATTGAAATGACGTGAGTAACTTCAAGTGTGACTGTCACAAGGATGCTACAGACCAAATTTGAAGTAAATCTGTCCAGCGGTTTCAGAGAAGATGATTGTTGACGCATGATGACGGATGACGGAGTATCCCCCTTTGATACTAATAGCTCACCCTGAGCCTTCGGCTCTGGTGAGCTAAAAAGACATACCATGGTTGCATACAGATACAAAACAAATGCTCCGTAGGAAAAAGCGTTTGTACAAACGTGCAAGAAAACTAAATTGAGTGAAGATTATGAGGAATTTAAACTTTTCCGAGTGAAAGCAAGGATTAAACTGCATAATGACTATCATAAATATTTGAACAACCTATTAGACCCGGAACAAGATTCAACATCGAAGAAATTTTGGAAATATATAAAAGCCCGAAAACAAGATTCAGTCAGTATAGGTACATTGAAATCCCAGGGTGTTATAGCAGATAGTGCGGAATCGAAAGACAACCTTCTAAACAGTCAATTTAGTTCGGTATTCACAAATGAAAACTTAACAAACATTCCAGATCAGGGACAGTCCCCATACATACCTATGAATGATATTATCATCAGTGAAACTGGAAAAAAAGAAATGTATTGAACGGCTAAATGAACAAAAAGCTAGTGGTCTGGACAAAATTCCCATTAAAGTGTTGAAAACATTAGCATTAGAACTGGCGCCCATTATGACTAGTATTTTTCAGCAGTCATTGTTAACTGGTGAAATTCCTCTGGACTGGAAACAAGCTAATGTAGTTCCTATTTTCAAGAAAGGTGATCGAACAAAACCTGAAAACTACCGTCCAGTTTCTTTGACAGTTGTTGTATCAAAAATTCTTGAACATTATAGTAGTGTCACAAATAATGAACCATCTTGATTCTCAAAGTATTCTACATGAAAATCAGCACGGATTTCGCTCGAAAAGATCTTGTGAATCACAACTATTAATGACGAACGATGACATCGCAAAATCACTAAATTACGGTACACAAGTGGGCATGGCAATCTTAGACTTTTCTAAAGCATCTGATAAAGTTTCTCATAGTCGTTTATTACACAAACTAGAGTATTACGGTATTTCCTGCAATACTAGGCGTTGGATTGATTCCTTTTTATCTAATAGAACACAACAAGTAGTAGTGGACAACGCTTCATCTGATATAGCCTCGGTAACATCTGGTGTACCGCAAGGAACAGTCCTCGGACCAACACTCTTTTTAATCTGATAAATGACAGCGCAGATAATATTACATCAGGTATACATTTATTCGCTGATGACTGTGTGTTATATCAGCCAATAAGTAATCAAAGTGACAACATAGCTCTCCAGGAAGATCTTAGTAAACTTGAAAATTTGGTCGGACATTTGGCAAATGAAATTTAATGTTAAAAAATGCGCCATTATGCAATTTTCATCTTCTTCACATAAAAAGAAATATGACTACAAAATGAAAGGCGAAAGCTTGGAAATAGTCAACCGGCATCAGTACTTAGGAGTTGAATTCAGTGATAATTTGAAATTCAACGACCATATTTTGATATTAACAACATCACAAAAAAGGCAGCAAGTACACTTAGTTTTCTAAAGAGGAACTTAAGATACTGTCCTCCCAAAGTAAAAGAAAAAGCTTACATTTGTTTGGTCAGACCTAAACTAGAATACGCTTCCCCAATATGAAATCCTTTACAAAAGACTCAAGTTAAACAGATAGAACAGATCCAAAGAAACGCAGCGAGATGGGTATTGAATAGACCGTATAACCCACACAATCCTTCTAGTGTAACTGAACTGATAAATAAATTACAATGGCCCAGTCTTCAACAACGTAGAGTATGGCAGATGTGACTATCATGTATAAAGTAGTAAACTTTTTAATAGCTGTGCCAGTGTTATACCATCCCACTATTGCCACCGTTAGTTCAAGCCGAAGAAGTCACAGTATGAAATTCATCCCAATTCAATCTAGAATCAATGTTTATCAAAACTCATTTTTTCCAAGAACTGTTAATACCTGGAATATTATACCAGATTCTTGTGTTACTACTGAAACCTGGAGGCGTTTAAATCTTCCATCCAGCTTGTTCCATTCGTACTATCATATGTTTAAATGGACACCACCTTGTAAAGTGTAAATACATGTTGGTCACCAGACCTTTTAGGGTGTAGTGTGGAACATCAGTTTGTCATGGGACAGTTGTGATACAATTGTGTAATATAGTTTTAAAAATTTATGTCAGAACACGCCACTTTACAACGATGTACAGTCTTCACCTCCTAGACGTCGATGTCTACCTCGAGGATATTGTCGAGTAACCCTGTTGAAGTTGAATATCTGTAAATTTATGGATTGAAAAATCTTTAAATTTCTAGAATGTCTATAAATTTAAGGACAGTCTATAAATATCATGAAATCCTAGACCTGTTAATTATTCAATTAATTCTCTCATTCCTTTTATTCATTCATTTAATGAAATGCTATTAAAATTCGGGCATAAAACACGTAAAAGTAACACTTATTGTTAACTAAATATATGGGGCCGCTTTGGTAAAGGGCCAAAATGTCCGGGGCCGAAACGTTTTGGATAATTTGGGGCTGATACGTCTTTGGGCCGAAACAGCGAAATGACTCACAGGTGCTTGTCCAGTCTTGGTGCCCATATAAAAGCAAAAAAAAAAGGAGGTTAAAAAAAACATAAAAAAACATCAAAATAACTCTTTTGGGTCGATTGTTAGAAAGAAAAAAAGTGAATTTTTTTTTTCTCTATATACCATTACTATGAAAAGGTCACCTAGTCGCCGTAACGCTACGGAGCTTTACTAGGACACGCTGTGGAACAACCACAATGTTGAGTTCTGTAACAATACAAGCTATTTTGCTATTCTAAAGGTAGATCTATATAGAATTTTTTTTTTTTTTTCAAATTTTTTTTTTCTCACACTCAACCCAAAATAGTTATTTTGATGTTGTTTTTTTTTTTTTTTTCTGTTTTTTTTTTTTTTTTAACTTCAATTTTTTTTATATGGGCACCAAGACTGGACGAGCACCTGTGAAATGACTCGTAATCGTTCGGCAATCTCCTGGATTAGACCCCTATGTATTTTTCAGGAGTAAAACTTGTATATTATACACTAAAAAAACAGAATGAACCTTATATATACTCCTGGTTTAGACCCCGGGGTCTGTTTAGACCCCGGGTCTAATCTAGGATATAGCCGGTTGCAGTACTCAGTAGCCAATCGTTCACATGTTTGTATCGATCTTTTTAATTTAAACTAATGTCAGTGCATGCAAACAACTGAAACAGAAGAGTAGCTATCAACTATCGCTTACCGGTCAAAATTTAATCAAAAACGTCGATAGGTATGCAGTTTCAGCAGTTATTTGCACTAATCTTTGTGTTTTTTCAAGAAGGAAATACGGGAAATGCTTTACCGGATATTAAAAATGCGCATGCTCTAATAGATATAGTACGGTACGTTACGATACCGAAATCAACTTGATTTCGGTAAAGTTACCGAAATCAACTTTTCATTACCGAAATCAACTTATAAAATCACAATTAAGCGTTTTATTAAATTTTTTTCATTGTAATATATTACAATAGGTTAAGTTTGACTTACATGCAAAAAATCAGTTTAAAATAATTGATAATTATGAAATTAGAATCAAATAACTAAATATCAAGATTATTCCCTGATTTCTCACGAACCGAAATATATGTTACAATACCGAAATCGACTTGTAAAATCACAATTAAGCGTTTTATTATATTTTTTTCATTGTAATCTATTACAATAGGTTTAGTTTGACTTTTATGCAAAAAATCAGTTCGAACTAATTAATAATTATGAAATTAGAAACAAATATATAAATATCAAGATTATTTCCCTGATTGTCACGAACCGAAATATATGTTACCATACCGAAATCGGCTTGTAAAAGTTAAAATAAACATTTTAATAGATCTTATTTAATTAATTAATATAAAATCATTCAAATTGAACCATAAACAAAGGAAAATAATATTTTATTATAAAAAATGATGATGTTATAGACGGATATATAATACATCATGATTACTTCCCTTGTTAATAATGTGTTGCATTACCGAAATCAAATCAGATTTCATTTCAAAGATGAGAATAACCCCTGAATAATTTGCATGAATTTCAGAAGTCTATGAGAAAAGTTAGTTGAGTGAGTTTTAAACTTTGAATTCATATCGCTTATTTTCAATGTTTAAATTTTCCCTTTAGTCAGATAACATAGCAACGTAGCATCTCTTTGATGTTTCTTAATGATTTCGAAATACAAGATTAAACAAAACTTTGTTTGAAGTTATCCGCCTAATTTGGATCACCATTAAAATAGTTGATTGAAAAATTATCACAGTATTTAATTTAAATCCAATGATTATGATTTGATTTAAAGAAAAAGACGTAGCGGTTGCCATTAATCATGTAATCATAACACCTTTACTGTAAAGAGCAAACATACACGTGCATGGACAATGGAGGTGCTAGTTGACATTACATACTCGTTAACCGCAATCCTTTAATGTACATCGGCGCATGGAAACTTTAAAGTATCCAAACAACATATGATTAGACACAATTATTCTAATTTGTTACATTGTTATTGATGCCCTCATGTCAGAATATGTGTACTTGGTTAACTTAAAGATATAATTTGTCAGAATATGTGTACTTGGTTAACTTAAAGATATAATTTGTCAGAATATGTGTACTTGGTTAACTTAAAAATAGAGTTTGTCAGAATATGTGTACTTGGTTAACTTAAAGATATAATTTGTCAGAATATGTGTACTTGGTTAACTTAAAGATATAATTTGTCAGAATATGTGTACCTTTGCTAACTTAAAGAAAGAATTTGGCAGGGTATTGGTACTTTGCTTACTTAAAGAGAAACACTGTTTATTATAATTTGATAGAGTATATGTATTGAGTTTGAGAACACTATTCATTTATAATCTATACAGTTTACTGTTGAACCAAAAATAAAGTAATGCTTACAGAAGATGTATTTCGTCAAGTTTGAGGAAGTGTTTTATTGAGTGGTGGCAGAATAAATACTTGGCCATCTTAAAGAGAAACATTCTTCCTAAATCTTATAAAGTTTTCTATTGTACCAAATATTTAATGGTTATTGAAGAAGTATTTCATTAACTTTGGCATTGTTCAATGGTCTTACATATATACAGTTTATTATTGCAATTAATTAATTTTTTTTTTCTTTTTTTGTACCAAAAATACTTCAATGCCAACTCAATATCGAGGGGTGAAAGCGAAAAGGTTCTAAGTGCATTTTCCAAAATTTTACAGGAGAAGCAAAAAACTGTCTCAAATGTTTGTAAAATAGCAAAAATCCACAACACTTTGATTTTACACATAGAAATGTTTAAGAAACATATCAATGATAATAAAAATTCTTCGAAAGACTTGACAAACAAGATATTTAATCAAATGTAACTTAGAACTGTTTCGCACTTAAAATTTCTTATATTTTGAATTTTTTGTTCAAAGCGAAAAGGTTCCAAGTGACATTTTGATAGAACAAAAGCATGTTTTTTTTCTTATTTAATTTAAGATTGAGCAACATTTTGTCATTTCTAATTATTCAGTAAGAGATGGAGTATAAATTGCCAGATAGGACTGTTTCGCATTTACTTTTTATTTTGATTTCATATTTTAGGTGTGAGACATTCTCTTAATCCATTTTCAAGATTATGAAATTTTAAGTTTGACTTTGTTTAAATTAGAAACATAAATATTTTTTTAAATAGTATTTTATTTGTTGTGTGAAACATTCCTATATAGTTGGAAAGCTTACTACTTCTCTATCATGCATCATAAGAACAAGATAAGTTTCGTATTACTGTAAAAAGAATTTTTAGTTCAATTCTGTAACATCCGTCCCCTTCTGTACCCTTAGTTTGTAAACACAGAATAACAAAAGATTATATTTGTTATAAATTCATATAAGCTTAAATATTATCTTAATAAACTCATAGGTCCACTTGATGTTAAAAAATAACATATAAATTTTATTTCAAAGTAAATAATTTTGTTTTCAGAGCAAAAAAATACTGATTTTTTTCAAAATTAAGGAATTTAGTGTTAACAAATATTTTTTTTATATAAATACATCATTTCAGTGCTTTATTTCTGTTATTTCTTCATTTTTCATTGTAACTTTGGTGTTTTAGTGTAAAATTCCCTTTTCAGTTACAGTTTATGTGAGATTTAATAAGCACCTTATATAGGGGGACGGATGTTACGGGGACGGATGTTACAGACAACTTTTACATTATTGTATTTTTTTTCTCATAAACATAGAAATTGGCATTTTTTATAACATTTTCATTGTAAGACTATCATTAAGCACCAGAAACATTGTTTTTTATGAGTATTGTTTTATAATATAGTATGCCTAAAATACGAACGAATGTGACTTTAAAAATATGAATTATTAACGCATGCATGTTATTTCCAATCAAGGGTCATGTTAAATGACATGTACGTAGGCCTAAATCACAATAATAATAATGAGATCAAAGATCAAATAAATACGTTAAAGAAACTAAAACTTGATTTGTATTATAGTAACAACAATGAACATAAAGAAAAAAACAAAACAAACAAATACATGTACAGTAAATAAGAGACATATAGATACTGCACGTTTGTTACGTCGCTTTTCATTGGATAATCGTGACGTTTATATGTTTTTTCTCCGTAAATGTTGAATCTAGTATTGCACGGCCGTGCATATATTTTGACGTGACGTCATTAACGTTATACAAACATGAAAAATGACTCTTCTTTCACTTTAAACGGTCTTTATATGGGTATGTGATAAATAGAATAGTTCATTACTGAATTTTTTGCACGTGTTGAATAAAATAATATTATGATGGCCAGAGGCTCGCATAATGTAATTTTATTCAACTCGTGCAATAAATTCAGTATTGAACTTACACTCATTCAATATCCTCTAGATATATATGTAATATATAAATCCGTGTTTTTATTTATGGAAATGTTGTATATACTGTATCACATTGATGAGACTATTATAAAGAAAACACGAATCAGCTTATTTTACTTTTATGAAAAGCCGTCGTTATTCTCTTGTTTAAAATCAATTGTGCTGTTGAAAAACTCTTAGAAATAATAGATTCTTAACTATATAAATTTACTTACAAATTTCTGAAAGACAAAATGATCATGTTAATTTTACAATATTTTTTTTGACGTGTTTGTTTAAAATCCATCTTTTATATAATTTTATTAATATCTTGTTAACAAACACACTTAAAAGTGAACTTTTAGGTTGGTTATTTTTTCTATTTCTTTTTGCAATTACCGCAAGCAGAACTAATGAGCAAATCTATCTTCGTATTTGCCAAAATCACCCAATGAAAGTCATTACTATTTCTGTCAGGGTTCTAGAGGTTTGACAACTAAGGTAAGCAGTTCTAAGACATCGTGATAACTTGTAGCGCTTCTATGGTATAATATGAAACATTTTTAAGTTACCTTTCTTACAACGTGTATATCACTTTATATTGCAGAGTATAATTGTTATAATTTCATAAGAATTATTTAATTCATAACAGAACTTTTAATTATAATTCTGCTTTTATATTAATTGCTTTCCCGAAACTTTACAAATATTTTACAGAGATTTTGATTTTTTACAGGCATGTCATCATTTTTATTTTAAATAACGGCGTATACAAGAAAATATTAGCTTACTGGTGTCATTATTGGGACTAAACATACTTTTTATGTGGTGTTATAATCAATAAGTGTATTTTGTTATTCGTTTAAATTGTAAATAAAACAGTTCCTTAAAAATATTATAATTTTCTTGTAATTTTGTTTATGTTTAGCTCCCCGGAAAACAAAATTATAACAAAATGAATTGATATTGGTTTTATATATATATGTTAACCATAAAGCAAAGTTTATTTGTCGAATGTTGTAACATGACCAAGTTGGAAAAACAATATTCAACATTGTCCACATTTAAATAGTTCTTAGTCCATCAATTTTAAATGCATGGGATCTCGAAAAGTATGTATTACTGTTTTTTTCTAAAATCATTAAACGTTTTATTAAAAGAGGTTATGGCCCTACTATTTTAAGACACACTGCATGCTTAGTGTTCAACCCTTTTACAGTTGGACACTACGCTTTCCTCTTTTGATTACATCTGACGGACAAAGTGGGAGATTATATGATGGACAATTCTTAAAGCCTTTTTGGGACTGAATTGTCTTAATATTCGTCTTCTGCCTTGCTTCGTCGGGCCCTTGTAGGTGATTTTCTTGTTGCTCTGTCTTCCTTTAGGACATTCAGTACTTTTGTTATGGTCATTGGGTTTACTTTTATATGTTTCTACATGATCGTTTTGGTGTTTTACTTATTTAACCTTTTGTAACCATAACAACTGTTAGAATTTCACTTAGAGGGGATTCATTTTATTTACACTGTCTCGTTTATAGGAACATGGTGGGGCTAAGAGTGAGGTTTGGTGCACCATTAACCGGTTTAAACTCCCAACCAATACTTGTGCTGCTGACCGTTCCAATGCGGCGCCCCTTTGTGTTTCTCAGATGTATGTCTATGTTGTTTCATACTGTTTTGGTGACACTTTGTTGTTTTCTTGTCTACGTTAAGTATCTTCCCCTTTGTCACTTGTTTTTTATTTTTTGATTTACCCCACCCCCCCCCCCCCCTTCCCCCGGTCATCTGTCCCCTTCCCCTGTGCCCTTTGACTTTGTGGGCTTATTATTCAATCCTTTATTTGTTTTCTTTGTATTCCTTATCAGTTACAAATTATTTCCTATTTTTCAATCATTTATTTGTTTTCTTTGAATTCCTTATCAGTTACAAATTATTTATCATTTTAGTGATTAACCTGTCCGTGCTCTGTCTTGTGCCCTGTCCTGTTTTTGTTTGGGGTCCGCCTGGGCTCCTTGCCACTGGTTCTTGTTGCTGGGTCGTAAGGGGGTTGCGTTCATTGAACGCCGCCTTTCCTTGTTGATCTTGTTTATCATATTTTACGAAGATCAAGGTTACATAATATTATTAGTTCCATAAGAATTACATCTGACTGGGTTGTTCAAAACATTGGTTAAAATTAACCAATGGATAGCTTATCCACTGGTTAAATCCTTAACCAGCGGCCAGCTATCCAGTGGATAAAATTTCATTGTTGGACAGTTGGATAGTACCCAGGCTACCTAACCAGTGGATAGCATATTTATCCACTGGTAAAGTACCACAATGCAACAGGGTTGGTTAGCGATTCTTGAAACAAAATGGACGATTTTTTTTATGATAGAAATAAAAAAATTATAAGAATCAAAAAGCTCCCAAAGAAATAATTTTGCATGTTTTGTGCTTTCTTATTTTTTGGAATTAAACATAAAGTATATCAGAGGCCTTAAAGTATTGATAGATTTATTTTTCCCTAAGACACATAAATTTTGAATGAAATTACTTTCATTAGATGGGTTATGTTCTAACTAAGAAAATGAGCACTGACACTTGTATTTTTATTAAAGAATAATAAAGTTATGACTGTTTAACTGAATTTTTCTGAGCTACAACAACAACAAAATAAGTTTGAAAAATGGTTCAAAAAGCACCTTTTCAGAAATGTTACAATTTGATCCTATGCATTTCATATGAAATGTTCTAGTTAAGAAAAATTAAACATATATTTGTAAGAAAAATCTGGTTTAAAACAAGTTTTAATGATTTTTACTGTTTTAATGATGATGACTAACCACTGGTCATAGGACTGGTTAAAGTTAACCACTGGATCCGTTGGATAAGTTTTGAGCAACAGAATTTATCCAACAGACAAAATTTAACCAGCGGATGATGATTTTAACCACTGGTTAACACTAACCAATGTTTTTAACAACCGGATCCCTGAAGCTCAAATATATGGCAAGTTAACTGAACATTTTTCTTTAAAACAACTTTACAAGTTAACTCTTAAGACAATGAAATAAAAAGATGGACGTCCAGGAATATATCGATTAGTTTGTTTTCTATCCTGCCTTTATCTATGCACCTGGGACTTTGCATGTGGATTCGGTGCATAGAAAAACCGGAAAGCACCGGATAGCACCGAAATACCGGAAAGCACTCAAATTTCTCATAAAAACATATGAAAACGTTAATTAATCGGTTTGAAAGTGTTACTAATCGATTTATTAGATCAAAATCTTTCAGACAAGTCATTTTTATATAATATATATTGATAATTATTACGAGTATTTAGGAAAATAGATATATCGAGTGCTTTCCGGTCCTGTTAAGATACATGTACATTGCCGGATAGCAATATTGTTTATCAAAGTTATACATGAAAACATTATTTTATTGGTTTGAAAGTGTTACCAATCGATTTATTATATCAAAATCTTTCAGACAACACGTTTTTGTAATTATATTATGATTATTTTTACGATTATTTAGGAAAATAAGATATATCGAGTGCTTTCCGGTCCTGCTAAGGTACATATGTACTTTACCGAATAGCAATATAGTTTATCAAAGTAATGCATGAAAACTTTATTTTATTGGTTTGAAAGTGTTACCAATCGATTTATTAGATCAAAATCTTTCAGACAACATGTTTTTATAAATATATTATGATAATTATTACGAGTATTTAGGAAAACTGATATATCGAGTGCTTTCCGGTCCTGCTAAGATACATGTACATTACCGAATAGCAATATTGTTTATCCAATTAATACATGAAAACTTTATTTTATTGGTTTGAAAGTGTTACCAATCGATTTAGTAGATGAAGATCTGTATATCATGACGTTTTTATAAATATTTTATGTTTCATTACGCGATTTTCAAAGTTGTTACAAAGTTGTATTGATTGCTTTCCGGTCCTGCTAAAGTACATCTACTTTACCGAATAGCACTCGAATATTTATTTAAATCACACTTATCCTTCATATTAATTATGTGAAAGTGTTACAAATTGATTTATTAAGTTGAACTTATTTCATTTATAAATATTATGATTAGTTACACGATTTTTCAATCTTGCTCATACCATATATATCAATTAATGTATCATATTTCTAATATTTTATAGGTTGTGTGAAGGACAGAAAGAGGATGTGTAAAAAGTACCAATAAGTTATTCAAAGCATTGAACCATATTGTTTATTATTATATTTTTATATTATGTAAAATAAAGAAAAACTTATAAATTTTCGTTCAGTTATGTCTTTATTTTTACCATACTTTGTGTACCGAAAAGCAATGTGGTCATCAGTGGTCTCATTGCATTCTTCTTGCCTCAAAAGTACCTCCGAGGAAGATACACTCGGAGGTTACAATAATTTATCTCTGTCTGGGCTTTTATTGATAGATGATTCACCCATTCAGAGTATACCCAGGGAAGCACATCTTGTGAATAAATCTATTCAAACAGTGTCCCCGCCAAAAGAGGTTAAATTTATAGACTTGCAGGTAAACAAGGTCATGAAAAAGTCTATTGAATTTGAAAAATTAATAAGTCTAGTTAAAGAACTGATAACCATTAAAAGTAAGCCTGCCAAAAATTATCTTGATGGATATATCAGGAATTTTCTATCAAATAAACTAGACTTAGGCCCCAATAGTAACAAGTGTGATACCCAGGGTATAAAAGTGAGAGTGCATAGATCTCTTACCTCCCGGGGCGCAAACATGATAGGTGGGGGTTACAAACCCCCTGTCACCCCCGGCAAACTTAAAAGATGTAGAAAATCAATTAATGAAATGGTGAAAACACGTTTTTCTAAATTAATAAATGACCTCTCATGTCGTTGTTGGTACGTTGGTCCGGTTCTGATTTCAGCTTGCCATATAAGTAAACAAAAGATCCAGGTCGTCTATCCGGGGGTGGCAGGAGGAATGTAACTAATTTATGTAATTAATTAACTATTAATTTGTATAGGTTGTAATGGATGCACGTATTTGTCATTTTGGACATTTATAACCTTTAATGATCTTGTTCTCTATCTACTAAGTATTTAGTTTTGCTGCTGGTTAACATCTATCCTTCGCCTTTATCGGGAGGGAGTTTTACTTTCAGTGGGATGGTTAGACTCACTGGGTAAAATGTGGTATACAATATCCTGTGAGGTTGCCAGTAGAATTTCTATTACTGCTATGATTGAGATAATATTTACTTATTAACCAAGTTGTTTTTCGAATCCTCATTTCGCGGACGGACGCGGACGGTGTTGCAAATCTACACTTAACTCTTTTAGTTTTAAATGTTGTCTAGGCATGTAGACTTATACTTTTAATTGTAAATATGTATATTACATAGTCTTAATATTTATATATTTTAACTGTGGCCCTAGGAAGTGGCCGTGAAACGGAAGTACAATGTGATATTATAAATTTTAATCAATTTATCTTAATTGGGTCTACATGCCAGATATTGTTTTAAAAATGTAAATCAAGTGGTCGAACAAAATTGGGAAGGAAGGCTACCGTTACCCTTAATGTTAAAAGACTCCATATAGTGTAAATATCCTTATTCCCCCGCCCTGTGTTTATTTTTACTTCTTCTCTTTGTCCTGTATATAAAACATAAAAGTGTATGTGTTCCCCCATATGTGGATTTATTTATAAATCAGAATGTAACACAGGCAATACTGCAAAAACTAAGAAATTACATGCGGAAGCCACTACATTGACTCAAATTTAGGATACCGCAGTTCATCATATCGTAAAACAAATACTATAGTAATTGTTTAAATTTGATATTAAATCTTTTTCTTTTTTCACCGTTATAAATTATTTTCGTGCAAAATTAAACAATTCGTGAATTGTAGTGTTTCCCATCATTTCGCGAAAAAAGAATGGGAGCGTTTTTAACCGGATGTAGTTTTATTTTCACTAGGCAACAAGATAATACATAACACTCTAGATGTGAAGAAGGGGAAATAAAAAAATAGGTAAAACTTTTTCTTTCTTGTTAAATACACAATCATGGTAAATTATTTTTATATAAATTTGCATATAGAATCTATTTTATAGACCTAGTCAAAGAAACGATTTTACAAATCATGCAAATTGTTGCGCGGAGTCCAAATTATATTTAAACCGCGTATTTGAATTCCTATGGGTACTAATTGTGCACCCCTGGTCGCCAATTTATTTTATATATCTATGAAAAGAGATTTTATGTTGAGTCTCTCTGAAAATACACAACAAGATGTTTATATAGCATTCAATTACACTTCCAGATACCTTTGATGAAATTTTTAATTTAGATAATTCTTATTTTTGATCAAAATGGTGACTAATATTCATCCTACTGAGCTACAGCTTTATAAAACAAATTCTTGAAATTTAACTACATCATTTTTGGATCTTCATATCACTATCAAAAACAATTATATTCACACCAAAGTCTATGATAAAAGAGATGACTTTGATTTTGATATAGTAAATTATCCGATTTACAGTCAAATTGGCCCCAAGTCGAATCTCCCCCAAAATAGTCAAATTGGCATCAAATGAAATCGGCCTGAAGTCAAAACAGCCCCATTTTTTCCTTTATTAATTTTTTCATTTTTTTTATGTAATGTTGCAAGCATATTGATAAAAACCAATTGTGTGGATGGGTATACGCGTACGGTCACTATACCTAATGAAAACGAAGGATTACAAAGAAAAAAGAACAAAACATATGATAATCAATCTATTTATTGTCTGAGTATAACAATTTTTACATTTATCTTCAATGTACCATAAACATATGAAACAGTAAACATGTAACTGTATGAGGCACATGAGCGTTTTTCATACGAATTATTGTCATTTCTTATCTCTGTTACTCTGCTTCTTGTCCCAACACCCCTGGTTGGTATATAAGCTTGAAGTCTTTTTCAACAGTGCCGTTGCTTAAGAAATAACATCGGCCTGAGAGGTGTATATCGGCTATTTAACAGCGGTTTGGAGTTTTGATGCGTAGGAATTGACCACGAAGGCCGCAGTGTTGTTTTTTTTCTATGGCAAATAATTCACCCTGATAAGTTTGTCAATAAAAGAAACTTACCGGTATTACAATATCCCATATACCATTCTTGTTATCACCATTACATTTATGATAGTAGATCTAATATTCATCATTAAAACTGAACTGATGTAAATTGATAGAATTTGGATAATTATTATGAAAGGCAAAATTTGAAATTTTATGTTATCATGTATTTAGTGTATTTTTTATTACATTTACTCATTACACTATTTCCTACCATTGGTTTCAATAGTTTGTCATTTTCCTACCATTGAAATCAATAGTTAGTATTAGACAAAAAATTCAAACAAATTACTTTAAGTTGATTTATTTTAGAATTTGGATGGGATTTTTTTCTGAGATAGGGGAAAAATACATATGATTTTGAGAGGGAAACGGTACCCATATTCGGCCCCAAAAACAACCAAAGGACTCTTACGGAGTGCATTGGGTCCCCAACCAGTAGCAGTTCTTATCTCTCTTAATCACTCTCAATGACTTTACTGAGGCAAGATCTTTCCAGCTTCCACTGCATTCTTTTGATCTGCAAATACAAAAGAAAAGAAAAAAATAACTATGAATAAACTTCATCTAAAAACCATTGAAAATAAAATAAACAAACTTATCGCGCATGACCATTCACATCTGGGCCGCTTATGTACTTAACGCTGCCTCTTAGCACTAATTGTCGGTAAGGCTCCCACGTTTACAATTTTTTGTAAACGTTTACACGATTGCTAAGAACCGAAATGATACCGTTTAAACAGTGGTAATTCTTTGGCTTTGAAACTTTGCACACTTGTTCACCATCATGACCCAAACCTGTATACAGGAGGAGGTAACTGTATCAAGCATTTTGACATAATTATGCCCCTTTTTCGACATAGAATTTATGTTAAAGTTTTTGTAATACATGTACCTCAAATATTTTCAAAGTCCATTGACATATGGCTTTGAAACTTTGCACACTTGTTCACCATCATGACCCAAACCTGTACACAGGAGGAGGTAACTGTATCAAGCATTTTGACAGAATTATGCCCCTTTTTTGACTAAGAATTTACGTTAAAGTTTTTGTAACACCTTAAATATTTTCAAAGTCCATTGACATATGGCTTTGAAACAAGTTGAAATTTTATAGTCTTATTTGAGAGCATAATAGGACTCTCTCCAAGGCCTATATCTGTAATATGGATTTAAAGAAAATTTTTACCCTTTTCCTTACTTAGAAAATTTTACATTATCAAGGCTTTTTTACTATCAAGCACTAAAAATAGTCGAGCGTTGCTGTCCTACCGACAGCTCTTGTTTACTTCCCATATCAGCAATTTTAGCAATAATTTCCCCCAAAATCAAGAGGCTAAGGCCTCTTCCCAATTAAGTGAGAAAAATCACTGATAATGACATGTCAGATTGTCTTAAAGCAAGGCACGAGAACTTTGTGTTACTTTTAGATTAATCAAGGAGACAAGATTACAACTTAAATATGCAATTTAAAATGTATATATAAATAAATAAGATATCACAGCATGGAAAAACTTTCTACACTCCCGGTTAAAGATTTTTTGTTTTTTTTAACAGAAACCTTTAACTGTTGCAGATTGGTTGAATTCTTTATATCTTGTGGTAGTTTACTCCACTGGGAGCAATCATATATCTACTATAAATATGCAGATTGGTTATACTGATAATATTTGAAAAATTCATCTTTTCTTTCAGGCTTGGTAACATCATCAATTAAACATGGCAGCTCTAGCACCACCTAAGCAACCAGGGACATACACATTTGCCAGTCAGCCTCGGGCTGTCCCTCAAAGAAAAAAGTACAGAGACCCTTTAGGACAACAAGATCCGTAAGTCCTAAGATTGAAACATTAAGCATATGTTTATATATAGATTTAATGCATTAATTGTTGATGAAAATTATGAAATATTCATTTTGCACAATGTGTATCGTAACTTTTAGTGTATCACATAAGGCTTTTTTAAGAATATCACCTTCTTATAATATCATCTTAAGGTTAAAAGCATAAAATAATGAAAATCAGCATATAGCGTTGCATTTGTACGTCCGTCTGTACGTATGTCCTTACGTACCGAAATCTTGTGAACGCAACTCCTCTTAAACTGGATGGCAGATTTTGCTTAAACTTCCAGGGATGAACAACCTAAATGTGTAAACAGTAGTAAAGGAAGGAATTTTTGCTGCCACCAAATTTAACAGAATTATGGCCCTTTGTTGATTTTTTCGCTATATACTATGAAGAATTTTGTGAACGCAACTCCTCTTAAACAGGATGGCAGATTTTGCTTAAACTTCCAGGGATGAACAACCTTAATGTGTAGATGATAGTAAAGAAAGGAATTTTTGCTGCGACCAAATTGAACAGAATTATGGCCCTTTGTTAATTTTTAGTTTTCAACTTGTGGCACATGTAGTCCAAAAATATTTTACCTAGAGTCATAAGATTGACAGAACAGTGGCATGTGGGGGCATCCGTGTCCTATGGACACATTTCTAGTTTTATTTTTATGTTATATTTTGTTTTATGTGGATGTAATGTACTACCGGTATGTAGTAAGCAAGTGTGAATCTTATTTGATCTGCTGCTATCAAATTAATTAAAATGAAAAACAAAATTCTAAATTACTAGTAGTTCACTTGAATGATTTCAGTGGATTTTTTTCCAGTCTATTGTGAATGGGTATGAGGCCTTATTTTGAAAATTTCAAAGTAAAAACACTGGGTTCTACATGTACAATGTTTATGAATTAGGCATAGATATTAAAATGTCATAGTTAAAACAATGTCTTTATTTATACTATTTCAGTGAAGCTCACAATGCTCCACAATATGGAAACATTATGTATGATAGACGTATAGTCAGAGGTAATACATATGCTCAACATACACTGCCAGCTGTAAGTACCTTTACTTTAATAACATGCCCAGTTTCTGTTTGTAACACTTCTCTTTTCATTGGATACTAATGTGACTATTTTATCTACTACCAGGAGCAACATGAAATATATCTGTATATGTTTGTTTATGGCAATAGTAGAAATGTAACAGACTGTGTGTAATTAGACTGATGGGATATAAGTCAACTAGAACAATGTTAAGGCTTTGAACAGTATGGATATTAGATTAGTAGTGTAGCATTAGTGTTATGTCTTTACTTTAATCTGTCACATAAGTAATATTGTAAATTTCAGATACTGTAATGTAATTAAGGCTTTCCCTGTCACCAAAGTGAAAAGATTTGTCACAGTAAAAATGAAAATATAATCATACAAATATGTTTGTTGGTTACAGCATGCTCAGCCAGATCCCATTGAAATACAAAGACAGCAAGAGAATAGACGACGTGCCATCGCTAGAAAACGTGCGAAGGAACAGCTCCGACCACGATCTCCCGAGCCTGTAGAAGGGCGTAAACATATAGATGTGCAAACAGAATTATATCTTGAAGAGTTGAGTGACCGTGTAGAAGAAGCGGACGTAGAAATTCAAACTGATGCATTCCTTGACCGACCTCCCTCACCCATGTTTGTTCCTGCGAAGACAGGCAAAGATATTGCAACTCAAATATTGGATGGAGATGTAAGTTAACATGAAAACATTAATAAATTGATATAAGAAATAAATCTGATAAGCTTTGTGATAAAAAAATATAAGGTTTATGTTATTTCTAAAATGGCATATTTTTAAGATTTTGTTTTTTCTTAATATTTATGTAAATACAGCCTTGTTAAATCGTAAAATTAATTATACATTGTTTCCATTCTTCAGCTTTTCGATTTCGATATAGAAGTGAAACCAATTCTAGAAGTTCTTGTTGGTAAAACTGTTGAGCAGTCTTTACTTGAAGTAATGGAAGAGGAAGAACTTGCAAATCTACGTTCTCAACAACGAGCCTTTGAGGAGTTGCGCAATGCCGAGTTTGTGGAACAACAGAGATTAGAAGAACAAGAACGTAGGCATAGAGAAGAAAAGGTAAATTAAAAAGGAAAACCAAATCAGTATTATGTTTATCTCAAGAATTACAAAATGTCGATTGTTCTACTCAGGTGCCCATTCGTGCCTGAAATTTTGCATGAAATGGCACCTGAGGTCTTCCTTCACTAGTAAAGCTGGAACGTCACCATATGACCTATACTGTGTTTGTGTGATGTAAAACCCAATCAAACAAACATATCAGGAATTTTTCAAATACATTTAAGATAGGAGAATTGTTTGAAATCTCCATAGATGTATGTCTTTGTTGTAGGAAGTACAACGGCTGCAAACAATTCATTTCTTATATACAGAATAACTTTTCTAAAAGACTGACGGAGGCCATTACATTATGCATAAATATAAAGTTATAAACTAATTAGAATGTCAGATTGAAGAATATTAGTTGGATGGTATTTTTATAATATATATAAATATTTACGATTTATATGTCCGAGTATATCCATTACAGTCCAATACTATTTAACTTGTTTTTATCAGATTTCACAGCTTCAAACATAATGTGCCCAATATATGACCAGACAAAATTTAAATTGTCTCTATTTTCCACTGATCCATTTAGAATCATAACACTGTCTTTTTGAGTTGTGCTTTTTCATTGCTTGATTCATATAATTGTGCATTATGTGCTTTATCTTGGCATAGAAATAAAATCAAAGTATTTAATGAAATTTAAAAATTTCAGTAAAATATTAACCACATGGAATCATATTTCTACTGTAATAATAGGTGGTGTTATGCCTGAAACAATCTTGAACATTATTTCTGTTCAAGGAATAACTTTGTAAAACTTAGAAGTTGTTTCTACAAGAATCACCTCCCTTTGATAATAAATTTCATATCCTAAGTATGCCTTTATTTTCTCAGTGAATGTTTGTGAGGAACAGACTTACCTACCCTATTAGTACAGTGTGAAACTAGCCTTCACAGTGTTATTGATAACCACTTCTTTTCCTCATGCTGTGAGTTTGGACACAAAAAGGAGTGACTCTGTACAAATGGACCTTTCCGGTTTTACAGTTTTATGTAAATTGGCTAACTTGTTATCCAATAGTTACACTGAGATAATACATAGTCACTGGTTGACCTGGTTTGCACAAAAGAACACGTGCTTATGTTTGTGATACTGTTTGTGAGCAGTTGACCTAGTAATGAATGGAAAAGGTGTGGCTAAATGTTCCGCTACGAAAAACCGGAAAGGTCCATTATAGAAACAGTCAGTTACAATGTATAATGGCTTGATAATTTTTCCAAACAGCCATACATTTGTCTTAAATAGACGGTTGTTCACCTATTGTGCTCAAATTACATATTTTACTCATATAAAGGGTACCTTTTACACATCGTATATAATATGAATGGTTAATTGTTTACAGGAGAGGAGGATGAGACAACAGCGTGATGTGTTAAGAAAGGAGAAAGAGACGGCAGAGAAGATTGCGGCCAGGGCGTTCGCTCAGAGTTACCTTGCAGATCTTGTACCTACGGTGTTTGGAACACTCTCGGACAATGGCTACTTCTATGATCCTGTTGAAAGAGGTAAGTACCGGTATATCTGATAACAACATATGCTTACCATTGATAAAAATAACCATTCCCAAAACACACTCATTTAGATGCTTTTCACCAATTAAAAGTTATATACATTATATTAAATATTAAGCTGCAGTTATCAAAAAAGATTTCTGATCTTAGATTGGGAATTTTTTAGAGAAAAACAACAAAAAATGTCATTAAAGTTTTAGGCTTAATTTAAAAAGCATGCAACTTACAAGTTTACAAGAAAAACATTACCTTATTGTATTCCTTTTGAAATATTTCTTTGCATTTTGATACAGTAATTCCTTTCTCACAAAAAGAAATCATAAATTGTGGCGATACTTGTTGATGAACTTTAATGGAAATGTACTTGTTGCATCATTATTAATAATGCTCTGTCCTAAAAGAATTCAATTTAATTCAATACCTTTATTGCATTAAACATTTAACAATGCTTTTAGCACATACAAATATATACATTGGCAAATGAAAACATATCCAAAAAGAGAAAGAAGCATACAAATTCTTTTAACAAATATAATTTTGTGTCAGTTATAAAACATTAAATACAATAATATCTGTTATTGATTACATTTGCAGATATTGAGCAAGGTTTCTTGCCATGGTTAATGGATCGTGTCACAGAACGACTAGAGAAATCAGAACAAGGACGTATGGTGCTTGACGGTCTTTTGAGAGAAGTGGTCAGCAAACGTAGAGAGTTATACGAGAGATTAGAGCAGTCAAACCAACCAGCTGATGGTGGTGATGATCAAAAACAAGACAGAAAATCTCCACAGGCTGCCCCACAGGTTACCATAGATGCCGCCCCTCCACAACCAGCCCCTGCTTCTACTACAGAGGTAATTTTATATTTAGTTATTTACAAGATTTTCTTAAGAACTGAAAACATACATTTAAACTGTTGTTTTCATATGTAACTGCTTTTTAATTTCCCCATGTTTTGGCAAGTATTATTGATGACTAAATTATGAAGAGAAAATGGCCATATGTCAAACTTGTGTAAGTAGTATAACAACTTTAGCCATTTTGTTCTAACAATATAAGAGCCGAAAATGTGTCATTGTGCAAGGTCATTTATCAATGCTTCTCTTGTTGTACAGAGCAGTGTATATCTTAAGCAGTCAGATGGTTGTATGGTTGTTGTGGAGAAAAGTTGCTCTATAGAAATACTTGTATGGGTTATTATAGGGACAACTTAAAAAGCTGAAATATTTTTCATACTGTTGATGCGATATTGTCATTCCTTATGATGGCATCATTTTGGCATTTAAATGTAGTTCAAAATTCCTATGCTTCCATAAGAAAACATGCTATATGAAAATATTAGTTTTCGTAATTTTTTTGTTGAAATATAATTAGTATGTAATATTCAAGAAAAAGAATCAAACACCGGTTGTTGCGGCAGACAATATCTAGTTCTAGGATAACTGTTTACTCTAAACTTGGCAGGGCTTTGTTGCCGCCAAGAACTGTTGCCATGGAGCCAGAAATTCTGGTAGATGTACCGGCAGCAGATATAGGATCCATATTATATGACATCATATACCTATATATATATTTCAGTGACCTTATTTTCACTGGTAAATAGATTATAATGTATAATAAATGATGACATTTTACAGGCTGAAGAAGAAAAGCCAGCAGAACAAGCCAAAGATGAAGACGATGAACCTCAACAACAAGGAGAGGAAGATGGAGGTGGAGAAGATTAGACCAAATAAATAATTCTTGGACAGTTTAATGAATAATTAGTAAAGATTAAAAAAACAATATTGAAAACATTTAAGATTTACTCAAAGTACGTATCCTTCAATAAACAAGACAAAATTGAACTACCTTCTATTGTGTTTTCTTTTCCTAATGACAAGTGATATGGTCTTAAAAAGTTTGTTATGTTGTATTTTGACAATAGTGATGATATAAGACAAGCTTTAAACATTCTGTACTTACATTGCTGTGGTTACTATTCAAGATTTAGAATGATTTCAAGATCTGGTGCATAATACAAATATACTATAATAGTATTCATTTTCATTAAATTTTGTCTCATTTCAAGCTGTAATGTGATATACTTGCAATTTGCTTAAAGATGCATGTATTTTATAATTAATTTTTCTATACCTGATTTGGTCTATTATTTACCTGCTATAAGGTGACTTTTCTTTTAGAAATTTCATGTAGAAATTGTCTAGCCAAGTTTCAGCTAATGATAAAAATACATTGAAGTTTTTATTTAGATATATGGCTAATTTTAAAATACATGCTTCTTTAACATGTTGATAGATAATTTTGTACAGGCTCCAAGTTTGTTTGGGTTATATAGAATTTACTTCTACTGTAGATATATATATCTTCTTGTTTACCTTGTTATGTTTTTCTCTATGACCTACATTTATCATTATTTATATAGCATAAGGCTTTAAATGTAAAACATATAGTAAATCTGCCATACTCGATGCACATAGTGTGTTCCTTGAGTTCTTTATATTTTGGTAAAATTTTGATTGCTCTTTTCAATTCTAGCCTAATTGTCAAATTGAAATCAACTAAAAAAGTTTACACAAAATTTGAAAGTTAAGAACGAAAAGTTTAAATTTCAGAATAAAAATGAAATTGGTTTATTTGTGTTTTTTGTTATATTTTTTTCCCCTATCTGACACAGATATTTGATTGCCATGCATGGTGAACATTTACCAGCTGTAAAATTATCATTAATTAGAACAGCAGAATTATGCAAATTGATCACATAGAGCCCTGTTTATAACAAGGGTTAAATATTTTTGTCAATGTTTCTGATCCCTTACTTTGTGAAGTATTTATTTTATAATGGATTTGTTGTGCTCTGCTGATTTGTGTCCGTTTATTCAAAGTTTCACAGATTTCACAATCAAAGTACAAAATTTGAGTTAATATTAGTAAACATCCTGGTCAAACTACACAAATTTAATAGTTGCAAAGTGCCAGGGCCATCCTGTTCACACAATACCACAGGAAAAAAATTGTTCTTTACTGTTTGCTTCTAATTTATGTTAAATGATGTTTTATGGCTCCTTAAACTATTTTGGTCATTCCATCATATATTTAGGAAGTATAATCTGATATCAATTTTGACTGCATTGTTGTAGAATAATGCATGATTAGAGTTAAACTGTATAGGAATATAATCACAAGGGCCTAAAGGCATAATGAATTACAAAGCATTTAAACGCTAAACCATGCATTGTTATAATTATACCCCCAAAAACAAAGTTTGGGGGGGTATATAGGAGTCACCCGGTGGTCGGTCGGTCGGTCGGTCCATTTTCCTTGTCCGGGGCATAACTTGAAAACTAATGGTTGGAATTCAAAACAACTTCATACAATTGTCAAACACAATAAGGGGAAGTGCAGTGCACAAGAACCATAACTCTATCTAAAGTAATTACAGAGTTATTGCCCTTTGTTGCTTTTCCATTGCTTTTTTTTTTGTCCGTTGCATTTTCCTTGTCCGGAGCATAACTTGAAGACTAATGGTTGGAATTCAATATAACTACATACAATGGTCAAGCACATTGAGAGGAAGTGCAGTGCGTATGAAACATAACTCTATTTTGACTAATTACAGAGTTATTGCCCTTTGTTACTTTCCCTTGTCCGTGGCATAAATTGAAAACTACTAGTTGGAATTCAAAACAACTTCATACAATTGTCAAACACAATAAGGGGAAGTGCAGTGCACAAGAACCATAACTCTATCTTAAGTAATTACAGAGTTATTGCCCTTTGTTGCTTTTCAATTGCCTTCTTTTTTTTGTCCCGAGCATAACTTGAAGACTTATGGTTGGAATTCAATATAACTACATACAATGGTCAAGCACATTGAGAGGAAGTGCAGTGCATAAGAACCATAACTCTATCTAAAGTAATTACAGAGTTATTGCCCTTTATTACTTTTCCATTGCTTTCTTTTGTCCGGACCATAACTTGAAGACTAGTTGTTGGAATTCATTATAACTTCATACAATGGTCCAGCACATTGAGAGGAAGTGCAGTGTACAAGAACCATAACTCCATTTTGACTTATTACAGAGTTACTGCCCTTTGTTTCTTTTCCTTGTCCAGAGCATGACTTTAAAACTACTGGTTGGAATTCAAAACAACTTCATACAATGGTCAAGCACAATAAGGGAAAGTGCAGTGCACAAGAACCATAACTCCATCTTGACTAATTACAGAGTTATTGCCCTTTGTTACTTTTCCATTGCTTTCTTTTGTCCGGACTATAACTTGAAGACTTATTGTTGGAATTCATTATAACTTCATACAATGGTCAAGCACATTGAGAGGAAGTGCAGTGCACAAGAACCATAACTCCATCTTGACTAATTACAGAGTTACTGCCCTTTGTTACTTTTTCTTGTCCAGAGCATGACTTGAAAACTACTGGTTGGAATTCAAAACAACTTCATACAATGGTCAAGCACATTAAGGGGAAGTGCAGTGCACAAGAACCATAACTCCATCTTGACTAATTATAGAGTTATTGCCCTTTGTTACTTTTCCTTGTCTAGAGCATAACTTGAAAACTACTGTTTGGAAGTCAGTACAACTTCATACAGTTGTCAAGGACATTCAAAGGAAGTGCAGTGCACAAGAGCCATAACTCCATTTTGACAAAATACAGAGTTACTGCCCTTTGATACTTTTCCTTGTCCGGAGCATAACTTAAAACGTACTGGTTGGAATTCAAAACAACTTCATACAATGGTCAAGCACAATAAGAGGAAGTGCAGTGCACAAGAACTATAACTCTATCTTCAGTATTTATAGAGTTATTGCCCTTTGTTCTTTTTCTTTGTCTTTCTGGACTTATTACAGAGTAATTCAATTAAACTTCATCAATGGCCAACCACACTGAAAGGAAATGCAACATACATGAACCACAATTATCTTTAATTGCCCACAACCATAACTCTATGTTTCAATTCTTTTAAAAGGTATTCTGTTACTAGTAACATCCTCATTTCCGAAGCAGACTTGTGGGGGTATTAATCACATTTAGTGATAGTTCTAGTTTAAGAAAACTTAATATCTTTTTTCAATCTAACAAGCTTATATAGAAGAGAATGGATAGAAATATGCTGAAATAAGTCTGTGTAGAAGTAAATTATCCTGACATTCGGTTTAACAAGCTTATATAGAAGAGAATGGATAGAAATATGCTGAAATGAGTCTGTATAGAAGTAAATTATCCTGACATTTGGTGTATTGACGTCTGATTTTCTTACATCATATGATGTGTAAGCATTCCTTTTTTTATGCTGTGAATATATTGCGAAATAGTGCACTTGACTTGATGAATTCTATCAAATGAAACTTGTTAAATTGGACAATATTTTCACTGTTTTGTTGAAGAATAAAAGATAACCTGAAGAAATAAACATTTGCTTTCAAAAAGCTTATTGCTGTGTTCAAGTTTGGTCTAGAGAGTTATTATTCTTAGCTTGAATACTAGTATTCAAAGTATAGTAGAGCTACCTACTCCTATTACTGAAAGTATTCACTTGGAACTTGATGATCATAATTGGAGATCACTTTCCAAGACTCTAGCATAAATTTTGACAGAATTACAGCCCTTTTTTTTAATTTCTTGGTTTAGGCTTTGCATGCAACATCAATCTTTAAAGTTATGCAAGGTATTCACTTGAAACTTATAATGTATCACTTTTGGATCATAATTTAAGGTCACTATCCAAGGCCCATGATTATTATTAAACTGTAGCTTTGATTTTGACAGAATTATAGCCCATTTTGAACTTAGAAAATTCCTTGGTTATTTTTTTTATGTATCATCAATTTTAATAACTGTTCAAGGTATGCATTATGAAACTTGAATTAGAGGTAACTTTCAAAGGTCCATAACTCTGACATAGTTTTGACTGAGTTATGCCCCTTTGTGAATCAAAATTAAAATTGTTTGTTTTGCAAATGTAACATTAATCTTCCAAAATAATTACTGATAATGTAAATTACTTGAAGCTTGATTCATGCTTTTTGAATTACAATACAAAATTACTAGTAGACACAAAACCCATAACTCTGGTATGGATTTTGAATGAAATATTTAGGTTCTTCGTAAATTTAACAAATTCTTAGTCAATATCCAAGACTCATAACTATGACTTGTACATTATTTGTATTTTTGTGAATGAAATCTTCCTCTTTAATGTCAACTCTTACATTATCCAGTGAGGCTCTTGTTCACAGTACTAACAAGCACTGAAAATAAGCAAGCGTGCTGTCCTAGCTGATACTAACTAAAATAATACAGAAAGTCCAAGCAATATCGTTTTTAAGGAATCGAGTATTTAATCATTCTTTATATATAGGTTATAGGTTATATACAGAGTTTTAAGAAATTAATTTTCGAGTGAACGAAATGAAGCGGGGAAAATTAGTTTCTTAAAACTCTGTATAACCGAGTTACAGTTAGCCCCGCCTATTCAAATAGTGCACTATGTAAATAGGCTGAGTCCATTAAATCGGTCATTTAACGTATAGATTTAATACATACAGTTGAGTTACAGCACTGTATGGAAAATACTTCAGCAAAATTTAAACAAAATAGAGCGATTTCATTGGCAGACAAACTTTGGCGAACTGTAAATCAACACTGTGTTTCAAATACATTAAGTAAATCAAAGATGGCAGGCAAGTAAATTAAGATTGATTTTCAGCGTACATATTTCATAACTGAGAATTGGTCAATGATGAAGAGCTTGTACAAGGTATATTCTCTGCAGTGGTCATTTATTAATACATGTAACCATAATATATATAGGCATTCTGTAAAAGAAGTTGCATATATAAATACAACAGAACTATCTGCATATGCCTATTTGCTAAAGCGGATGATAATTTTAAGTTTCTGGCATTGTCTTGGTTACAACAGTTTGCAAGCTTGTGAAAATATAGCTTCAATGATCTAGTGATAATTCACCGGAGCAAAACAAAACCTGCACAGGAATGTGAAAAAGTCACTGGAGTTACAGTTGCTATCTTAAATCTCTCTGTGCCATACATTAAAATTTAAATGTAAACTTTGCCTGATTAAACAAAATGATACTTGAAATAACATTAGGTGTCATAGCCTACTTTTCAAGTTATCTGCCCCCAATGATGAGTTTTTTTTGGTTTTTTTTTTTGCTCTTTTATTATTTAGGTCAATTTCAAGAGCAGATAACCAAATAATTATTCAAGCATTTTTTTAACCTGATTTTGTTTCCAATCTAATTAATGTTGCTTTTTTTATTTATTAATGTTGTTTCTTTTTTAGTCATTTTGCAATGTATAAACAATTTTGTCCAACAGACATTTTACTATTAGCTTCATGCAATTACAAATATAGTAAACATTATTATTATATTGCACTTTGGGGCATTATAACTGGATTAAAATTGCTATATTTTGCATAAACAACTAAAAATAAAATATATATCTCATAGAATTTCAGCAAATTTTGAAGCATGACAGGGAATAAAATAACAAACATGAGTGGCTCTAAATTCAAATAAGGTGATACTTGCCACAGGGCTAAAGCCTCACTTTCAGGGGCAGATAACTAAAAAAAATCATAAATCAATTCTATTTGTTTCAATTACAATTAAAGATGTGCATTTGTAAGCTCTGCAAGTTATTTTAACTACTCTTTTTTTTCTCCCTTTATGTTGAACAAAAGTGTCCTCTGATTTTTATTCTACTCTACTGGACAAAGTACAGCAAAAGACCCTGCATAAGTAGATGGGTCTACAGTACTCGGGAATTCTCAAAATTAAATGTTGTTTGGAGACGCTGGAGCCAACTGTAACATTGAAAAGAAATATGCACGTGATGCTCTGGTTTTTGCTCTCCATTGGTCAAATGCCAGTCTGCGTTACATATCCAATATGCTATTGGTATTTATAGTAAATACCATAGTGGTGATTGACCCATTGTGTTAATGTCACAGGATTCGATTGGGAGAAACATCATGTCTTGTGTGCGATATATTATTCCAAGATTTGCTCAATATATAGCACGATCTAGTGCATTTACAACGTCGTTTGTTCCGAGAAATAAACTGAACCATTCACTTGTACGGAATTTTTCTACAACGATCCCAAAACCAAAGAAAGAAACGTAAGTGTTTACATTTTCGACCATTATCTGTTTTCGGATATTTTAGTACTGTACATGTAAGTTGAATAACTTCTAGTTTTTAATTCTTTCTTATGTTTCATTATCTGGTATTGCTGTTGATGAAATGAATAAGTGCCTCGTTCAGTCAGACATTTGTCACAATAGGTAATATTAGTTTTCAGCTTTTGTATAAACTAATTAATGGTCTAGAAGATTTTGACTGTGAAAAGTTACTCTCGTTTAATGACAATCCCACTCGGGGGCACATATATCGCCTCATCAAACCCCGTTGTGTAAAATCTATACGCTTAAATGCTTTTCCTACTCGTGCAATCGACAAATGGAATGACCTGGACGAAACGATAGTTTGTAGCAATAGTGTTAACTCATTCAAATGTAAATTGGATAAAGCATGGCAGAATCAAAGGTTTGACCTGGAAGATATATATTCCTAGACGCGTACTTTTCCGCGTGATTTTTTCAACCGGAAGCGGAACACCAAATGTAAACATGAGATCGAGGGAGTCAACAAGCACAGGAGTGCTTACAATACTCCAAGGAAACAGTAAACAGTAAACAGCCAGCAGACCAAATGTTTTCTATTATGGTTGATATAAATTCCCGGAAAACAAAATGCAGTTACTGGGTCAGCATAAATTCAGATTTAATCTAAAGTAAAACATCAACAACTGAGAATGTAATCAACATGATAAAGCCAATTTTGCTTACATTTTGCTAGCTTTACTTTAGCTATATATATATTTTGTAACTTAAAGTAGCAACTACATGTAGGCCTACAGTACAGCGCTACTTTCATCAGATCAGTTGTTTAACATCTAACATGCCCCTAATTCATTATTTTTAGTAAGTCACATGTTTTACCTTTCTGAAGAATTTTTAAATAATGATTTCTGAGGCTTATTGCACCAGTCCTCTACATAAAATATAGTGCTGGCTTCCATAACTTTTTATGTCGCTTTTATTTTGAAGGTGTGGGACAGCAGTACTAAAAAACCTGTTCGCTTAAGACTCTTTAGCTAACATAAAATACAGATAGACTTTAAAGGATGTTATTATAAAATTTCAGCTCTCTTTACACTGAGTCAATTAACAATTTGTTAAGATGTACAGAATTTGTAGTGAACTTAAAATGAGTAGTACCAGTTGTTGTTTACACAGTTTATTAAATATTGCCATATTTTGTCAGAAAAGAACACAACACCTTAGATTCATGCAGTCATATTATTCTTTGAGATAATAACTTGAAAGTCTCAGGATGAAGGTCATTTATGTAACCAAAGCTTGTCAACTCAAAATGAATTAGTAAAAATTGAACATACATGACTGTAATTAGTTTTTAATGTGTAGCTTCTTTTTCCCATCACTTGGTTGAAATTAACAAGTTACCGTAGCCCAACAGTAAAAATTGTAATTTACTAGTGAAAATAAAATGCTTTGTTATTAGAGTGACCCAATACTAACCAATATACATGTAATCAATGACTGTTGGTTTTATGTGGAGCAGTGGCCTAGTGGTTGAAGTGTCTGCATCTCAACCAAGCAGTTGTAGGTTGGAGCCCTATTCAGGCCATGACAATGATTCTTAATATCATTAAAAGTCACAAGTTCTGATCTGGGAAGTGAGCTTGAAAATTGTTAATATGCAGTCAAGCTTAAATAAATATATCTTAAAATAATATAAACTTAAGTACATAATCATGTACTAGAAAATATAAATTATTATCTTGTTTTGACAGACAATATATATAGTATACAACTAGTAATGCTACCTTGATGTGAGAATGCTACTTTATTATTTTATAGGATAACTGTATATTTCATAGATAGAGATGGGGATAAAGTTGCAGCTATAGCCACTGTTGGCACAACATTTCTTGATGTTGCTATACATAATGATGTTGAACTTGAAGGTACTTTTTATCATGCAGTGGCAGAAAGGAGATGAACTTTGAACTTTTTTATAAAAGTGATTTCAATTGTTACTTTTGTAATAACTTTATTCCAATAAAAACAGTCTGAAGTATTGTAAAACCAGGCTTATCATGTCATACGGTTTATCTCTATGTAAGAATGGCTGTTTATGCCTGTAAAGGACATAAAACGAACACCTTGATAATTTAATAAAGAAAGAGAAGCAATTCCTGGCGTAAACCTTAGAAATCAAAGTGCAAATTGTGTGAGATGGTTTTTCCTGGAAGTTTATAAAAACTGAGGCCCAGCATGCAAGTAATGTCCCAATGAAATATAAATAATTAGTTGTGTATATCAGACTGTAGAGAATTTAAAGCACATGGATAACTGACAAATTAATACACAAGATATATAAACTAATACAAGGACAAAATGATACATTAAAATGATATTCGTAGCAAATTACGAAACATGAATATCGACCACTGTATAATGGCACATAGTTAACCATATTTATTAAACAGTCTTATCTTGGAAACTTATATTTATTTTAAATAATAAAGTGATATCCCTATCTTGATAAATAGAAAGTTACAAAAATGGAGACTGGAAAAGTCTATTTAAAAATTCAGCAGGTTAAGGGTTAAAATATTTAAAAGGTAGAAATTAAACTGTTCAAACAGGCACCTCTGACATTGAGTGTATGAAAAAATATAAAACCATACCATGGTTAACATCTTTTATGGACTTTTCAGTCTATCAGTCTAGACTAAATCATTCTTCATTATTAAGGAAATTTTCAAAATATGTACAGACTACTGACAGTGCACATTATTATCACATGACAGGGAAGTACTGCCGACTGAACTTGGTCTGCACTGCTTATATGAGTAGATTATGTTTTAGCCAGCTGGCTACGGTCGTAATATCTGTTATCTATATAGATTGTATATTATTTTAAATGGCTTGATAGTAGTGCTTTTAGATTGAATTATAAGATAAATTTTGGGAATTACAGCAACAAGAGTGAAAACTTGTTTAAAATTAAGTTTTTTTGTTGTTGTTTTTTCACGCTGAAGTTTATTATTTCAATAAATACTCAAAAAGTTAGTAGCTGTGTGCTTATGTTTCTCAGCAATGCACAATAACAATTAGCACTATTTTGTTTAAAGGTTCTAGATATTCTCTCTACTACATGTACATGTAACTGCAAGGATTTAATATATTAATATATAATCAATACACCGATGTTGTAGGACTTGTAATAATCACAGCAACTTGAACCTTAATGTTAGAATTAATGGTAATTAACTCTGTCAACCCCAGCTTGACACCACTGGAGGTGTTAGTGTCAACACTGGTAGCTTAAATATCCGAAGATTTTCCTATAATGTTAATACATTTGTATTTTGTTTCACTATATCATTGACAAGCCTGTGTCACGTTGACACAACAGATATTATTTAATTAGATTTTATTAGCATCATTTTAAGGTATCATTATAAGCTTATATTTCTTGTTGGAATAATTTTTTGCAGACTTCTCATATAATTTTTGCTCTATATTTTTTTGTCTATCTTTGTTTTGTTACCATAGTGATCTTGTTTGTTGTATTCAAAAAATCTTTAACCCTTTTAAGTACTGAATTTGTGAACAATCCAATCCTAGTTTTAGGGAGTTCAATATCAAAATAGAAAATACAAAACTTGAGCTTCTAATGGTATAGAGCCTGGTCAGACTACACTGGCAGGCTTAGCTGTATACTTGTGGCAAAGGTAATCTCTTGGTTCCAGTGGATTAAAGTTAAAGTTTGTTTTTGAAATTATTGCTCATCGATGGCAAGTGCGATTTTAGGGCATGTTTAATAATTAATTTACACAATTGAAAGTAATGCAATCCAACAAAATTATAGACTTATCAAACTTTCTTTTTTTCTTTTTATTACATACTTTTTGTAAAATGCATAAAAGAAAATCTGAACAAAACTGAAGTTACTACATAATTGTGTATCTTTTATTATGAATGAGCAACACCAGACAATATTGATTGTTTATAAGTGTCAATATAATGTCAGTACAAATTTGTGATTCGTTAATGTGGATACATGAAAATTTAATATGTATCTTCAGTTGAAAATGACAATAATTTACATAACAGATAATTCAAAAGCTTCAATAAAATGACTTAATATATATATATCTCTAAACACATGTAGCAGTTTTTCTTGACTCTGTAAAATTTTTGCGCGAAATAGAAAATCATGATAATTGTATTTGCTAGACACCCTTAGCACTTTTCTGTTGCTATATCACATCCAGCATTATGTTCATAAATATGTTAACAATGAGATAGTATTTCAAATAAACATTAAGAGATCTGTGTCTCCTAAGTGTTGTCTGAAGTGTAAAAGATTTCTCACACTAGTTGCGGTAGCTTGAATGTGATAGACTGTCGGTTGCACATTTGTCGCCAGTCTGGCAACACATAACACATAATTTATGAGGGATTCACTCTGAAAGACTTTTTGTAAATTTAGTTTTTGTATATTTTAATGTAAAATAAGCTTTTTCTGTATAAATTCAATGTATATACTTTGCTCTAGTATAATATACAGTAATAAAGGATTTGAGGGAAAAATGAGCCGCGTCATGACAAAACAAACATAATGGGTTTGCGACCAGCATGGATCCAGACCAGCCTGCACATCCGCGCAGTCTGATCAGGATCCATGCTGTTCGCTTACAAACCCTATTTCAAGTAGAGAAACTGATAGCAAACAGCATGGATTCTGATCGTACTGCGCAGATGCGCAGGCTGGTCTGGATCTATGCTGGTTGCAAACCCACTATGTTGGTTTTGTTGTGACGCGGCTCAAATGATCTATCATAATTATAGAATAGCATTTGATTTCATGACAGTTTCCATACGTCTATTTTCAGAGTGTCTGTACATTTTGTTTGTTCTGATGGGTCAAAACATACCGCAAATGCTAAAGTTGGAGATAATCTACTTGATGTAGTTATTGACAATGATATAGACATAGATGGCTTTGGTTAGTACTATATTTTACTCTAAACCTTAACCTGCTGCAACAGTAACTGATAAGCCCTCGCCACTAGTATAGAGCCAGGCCAGCCTGAACTAAGGAGGCTGACCAAGCTCTATATTGTCTGCAGCTAATTTTATTTTATTTTTTAATTTAAGGAAACCCCTTAAAATACAAATAAATTATTCACAAATTCCAAGGCTGGGTAAGTCCATTTTACAGATTAAGGTCTAACAAGAATAGGGGTAAAATAGTAGTTAAACAAAACTGATAAACGTTTAAAACGATGACCAAATAACTGTGTTGAACACATAACCGACCATAGTAATACAGTTTTTAGATTTTTAACATAAACTTTGTTTCTTCATGATACGATATGATATTCTGTTCGTATTTTGTTATACGCAACAATGATTACAAAAGAAGTCTGATTATATAAAGTAACTATTTTAAGACAGTACCGTACACGATCATATATATGTTACTAAGCATGAGAGAAAACATCTTGTTATTAAAAACCTAAGTAATGTTTAGAATACATGTAATTTTTAAAAAAAGATCGGCAGTTTGTCTAATACTAACCTCAGTTACGGGTTATTGAGTTTTCTGACCGGTTTTTAGCTAACAACCGACCCTACCCGTTTAAAGGGATAAACATGACACCCCGTAATAATGGCCAACCTGAATTTATTGCCTGCATTTCCATGTAGTCTGACCACTTTAATCTGTTGAACAAACAATTTAGAACTTTCATCCAACATTCTCATTTACTATGGAAACTTAATACATATTTTTTTCATAAAAAAAATTATATGAGCAACATATTCCTTGTCACTAAAATTTCATAAACACATCAATGATCATTCATATACATCATGTACTATCATTTCCCACAAAAATAAATAATATATTTTTAAATATAATGCTATAATAAGGATTACCAAAGTTAAAGGTGAAAAAATACTTACTTTTTCAGTAGACAGGAAATGTTCCCTGACAGTGTTGTTTATATTCAAACCCAATAAAAGACAACAAAAATAAACACACATTTTAGCAAAAAACAGATAGGTGTATTGAAGAACAGTCTGCCTTTTCTGTCGCTGCATGTTTAATTCAAATGATTTAAATTCTTGATTCTTTTAATTTGAATATTTTTATACATGTATATAATTTAAAATTGTTGTTTAAATTTGAATATTTTTTATATAATTTAAAGTTGTTTATACATGTAAGTCTAAATAAATGGAGATTAATTAATATCATTAAATTATTTAGATTGTCTGATTACATTGTATATTTGACCTAAGGAAGATTGTCATGTATAATAAATGATTGATTTTAATTGATACAGGTGCTTGTGAAGGAACATTAGCATGTTCTACATGTCATCTGATATTTGAGCAGAAAGATTATGATAAGTTACCACAGGAACCTACAGACGAGGAGCTAGATATGTTAGATCTCGCATATGGACTTGCAGACACGTATGATTTGAATTTTTAAAATCTTTAGAATTCTTTTTTTTACCTGAGTAATAACAAAATTTAATAAAATATGCTATGAGATTATTATACATTATTGAGGACAATACTGAATTCTATTGTATAAGTATACAGCTGTTAAAACAATAGTGGACTAGGCGCTAGTAATAAGTCTAATATAGGTTTTCCAACTGTGTATGAGTCCAACAGAATCAGATTTTTTCCTAAACACCTTATTATTAGTATTACCTCTTTATTTTTTACCACCATATTTTGACAGAACTTTGTTACTTTAATTAAAATAAGGATATTTTTGAAGTCTCAAAAATGAAAACGAGGCCAGATTGAGTATGATATGCATTTAATAGAGATATTCTGAAGTCTAAAAATGAAAACAAGGCTATATTGGTGAGATATGGATTTGATAGAACTTTTTGAACTCTGGAAATAAAAATGAGGCTTATTTGAGTAGATCGAATTCAGTTACCATTGTGACTGGAACATTACTTGGGGGAAATACTGAAAGTGCATTGATTATGTTTTATAAGGTGTGAAATAAATGAAATAGATGTATTTATTTAATCTTGAATGTAATGAAACTTTCTTCTTGTCAACTCTCCAGTCAACTTTCTATACCAGCCTGCTACTCTGATGTAGTATAAGAAAAATAAAGTGGCTCAAACCTGATACCAAGGTTATAGAGGCAGACACCTTAACTACTTAGTCACCTCTAGTTTTTATTACAAAGTAACGTAACAGTTAAGTTTCTGAAACATGTAGTTTCATAAATTTTACAGAGAATGTTGTCTGGTTAAACTAGTTATTGTAAAATTTGTAAATGGAGAGGACCTAAAAATGAACAAGTTTCTGATGAATTTAAATCATCCACTTGATTAAGATTTCTCTAGGGTATTTTAGAGAATTTATCCAGTAAGGGTACAGAAAATATTATCCAGAAGCTTTCTAGAGAGTCAGATATAAGGCTTGTTGGGTCACCAGTAACTTTTCATAGAAAAATTGCAAAGTACACATATGACATTGTAGAATATAATTTTATTTAGTAGATAAAAATACTAAAACCTTGATATCATTGTACAGATTTGTTTCAAAGCCACTGGGCATATAGTAATCAAACCATCTGTCTGTCCATCCATCCGTCCGTCTGTCTGTCTGTACCAGGTTGACCTAAACTGGCAAATTGGATATAGTTCTACCTGTAAAATTGGTTTAATAATTTACACAGTTACTAACCAAATCAAAGTCCATGATTTCTGCAAGTAACATAATTGTGGCTTCCTTTTTCCCCAAGCTATTTCCGTTTTTACTCTTTGAATAAAAGGTATGGTTACACTATTCCAGCAAGTTGGATATACATTGTAATATAAAGTTTAATATATTTTTTTACAGTTCTCGTCTAGGATGTCAGATAATTGTAACCAAGGATATGGATGGCCTCACAGTACGAGTACCAGCAGGTGTAGCCGATGCCAGGGAACCTTAACATTAGCACAGTTTAGGTGTATTGTAAATTAAATTAGTCATATCTTTATATGTCTTGTAAATTTATTCAAGATAACAAGTTTTGTGATTTTTTTTTTTTGTATTGGTTAAGATAGCAGTTACAATCATGTTATTATCTTGTTATTAAATATTTGTGATTCAGAAAAGATTTCTTAAAGAAATTCATACTTTTATTTATTTTTTTAAAGATAAAAATGTATAGCAATTTTTGACTTATATAGAATGAAGTTTTTGTTCTTTTTTAAAATGAGGAGTATTTGCTCAAACTTACAAATGAACTAAGAAATATGTACTAAATTATTTCTAAAATTTATTTTTAACTGAGAATTATGAATAATTATGTGCATATATTATACATGTATGAGGGGTTATCCAAAAATTTGTGGACCTTTAAAATATCTCTTAAACGTCAACATGAACTGTAATGAAATTTTATCACGTACCTTGTAGAATATTAATCAACACATTTTGAAAGGAACAATAAAATGCGTCAATAAATAATGATTTTATATTGCTTTTAAATAAGCACATACACAGCATCCGGCGCAAGGTAGAAAAGTGCAGTAAGTCGTCGTATATTTTTTGCTAAAAAACTAATAATTTACATAGAAAACCCCCTAAACATTGCATGTTTCTTCTAGGACGTTAAGTAAAAAAATTATGGACGTCATTTCAGTTGTTTTTTTTGTTGATATCGCTAGAAACGCCAGACGCCAATATTGTTTACATCAGAAAAATAACGGACACGCAGAAATTAGAAAATTGCGCAATCATGAAATTTTGTTGTCATTTGGGAATGATACCTACAAAAACATTTGATAAAAATCAGCAGGCGAACAGAAGAAATAAGATGTCGCGATCATTAGTGTTTTGAGTGGCATAAGAAATTTAGTGATGGACATTACTTTAAGAAGCAGTGACTGTTATTGACTGCGTAACGTTGAAGCACAAGTTGTACGTTATTATGACGTTGATGTCAAAATTATTTTGGAGAGTGCCGCTGTTGTCAACATGTGTTTATGCTAAATTAAATATTGTGGTTATATATGAAGCTACTTACATGATTTTTTCTGTATTTATTTGTCATTTATTCTTCTAAACAGTGTAAGGATTTCAAATCAATATCTCAAATATATTTTAAGCAACAAAAAAAGTCCACAAATTTCTAGATAATCCCTGGTATTTAATGTCTTGATTTTTTGATGTGTTGATTTTTAAATGTTGTTCTAAAAATCAAAACAAAAACAGCTGTAACTATAAATAAAATGTATAGAATTATTTTTCCAAATTAGGTTGATAAAATTTTATTACATTAAAAGATACACAGTTTTATTTCTAGCTGCCTGTTAAGTGCAACCTGTAAGTAGCGGCACTCTGAAAAGCCAGAACCTACTTTCAACAAGATGTATCAATTTTTCCCATAGTAATAGCTCTGAAGAGCAAATTCTCTTGGTAAAAGACCAAATTCTTTGTCTCTCAAGATGTGTTGTTTGCCAAAGTAACACCCTTTTTTGACACAATATATTATTTGAAAATCAGACTCGAAAATCATATAAAAGTATGTATATTATAAAGTTCTTATGAAACTGTGACACATTTATGAAATCAATGCAAAACCAAGTTACATTGCAAAATTGATTATTTTGTAAGTGAACATTTTATTCTGTATTATTTCATGCTTTCCAGTGTTTTATTGTAATATATCAGATGTTTATATTCTGATAAACCACTAGTGAAATTTATAAAATATAATTTTCACTGTAGCCGGACTATATCTGAATGCGGATGAAAAGAAAATCATAACTAAATGGAATAACAGGCAGAAATAAATGCCATCATTTGTAAATTTTGCTTCTTTAGGAAAAGAAAGCCGATGTCACCATACATTATGTTAAAAATGTAACAAAATTAGAAAAAATTAACAGAACTTTTTTTTTTAAATTGTTGATGTGACGTCATGATGTAATGACGTCACAAAGGAGAATGCGCGACGATACGCGGCAAAATCAGTAAAAATTACTTAAAATCACTTAAAACGCATGAAATAAAAAGAAAATTTATTTGTTTTACATATAAGATTGAAATATATTTCATTCGTGAACACCAGCTATTATATTTTCACTCGTGGCTACGCCACTCGTGAAAATATTGCATCAGGTGTTCACTTAGTGAAATTATATTTCAATCTTACATGCAAAACAAACAAATATCCTCTATTTCTTATATAATACTATTATACCATACATAAGTGTCTTCTTTCGTTATTGATATATCAGCAAGCCTTTAAATGATAAATATTCACAAGGATGTCAGTGTACAAAAAAGTAGTGTGTTCCTTAAGGGGCACTGTTCTGTTTTTGTGGGACTGCTAAAATTTAGCAGCTTGAGACCAGAAGAAATATTTTACATAACACTCAATTATTCCAACAGTTTTCAGTTCATTTTACTGAAAATTTTGTTATTTGTACAATATGATTTCTTTGTTTGTTAAACTTTTACCAAAATGTTCTAATTAAGTGTGGTATAATTAGGAAATAGATCAATATCAATTTTGAGTGCATTGTTGTAGAATAGTGCAAGGTTCGTGTTCAAATGCGTAGTAATATAATCGTGAAGGCTGATAGGTCTGTGTGATTAATTACGAAGTATTTGAACGATAAATCGTGTATTATATTATGCATCAAAAATTAATATATTTTTCCATACTTAAATGCTAATAAAAAAGAGAATTTATTAAAATTTGTTGATCTACATTGAGTGTAGAAATAATTTTCCTGATGTCGTTTTGCTGAAGTCATATGATGTGTAAGCATTCCTTTCTTATGCTGTGCATATATATCGTGTAATAATGCACTTGATTACCCTGTCTGTTTGATATGGTTATAGTGCAAAGCATGTTAGAATATTAGAGATAGCACACAGTACTTCAAACCACATGTGATCTCCCAGTCAGCCCTAAATATTTAACAGAACTCGGCCGCTCGGTTTCAGTCTGTTAAATGTTTGCTTGCTGACTGGCCAATCACAATATTTGAATGAGAATGTCAGTGTTACGTTTTTTTGCTTAAATGATATAACAATGACATTTTCTCTTCTCTCTGTCCAAATATAATTAAAAGAATATGAAGACAACATGATTGTAGTTTTAAAATTTTTCGTAGAATATATTGCCAGTAAGCTTTTCTTCCTGTAAAAGAAATTAATACCCTAGAAATGCTTTTGTATTTTTATTTCTTAAAAGAAAATTAATTTTTGGAGTCCTACACTGATTGACCTTGTAGCTGGACCATCTGTATTTTGCTTTTTTTGCTTTTTGGCCAGTAGTAAAATGTTAGTGATAGAGTTATTTGATGTAGAAATACTTACAGGTCTAATATTGTTATTTTTGACGCTTGGTTGTAAAATCATAACTGATTTTGGTAGAGGTCTGTTCATTTTGATGTACAATATCTTTGTTTTTATATATTAACTTCTTTTTATTTAGCGCTAAATGTACATTTTTAGCCAATATTAATTTTGCCAACTCGGCGACTATTGCCATGTAATATTTAGATGGATTGTACTAGATTATATTGCTTGCTCTTGGTAATAATGGGACTATTGTTGCTCGTATGACACAATCAGAATTAGTTAACCCCTTTGTTATGTACATTTTCTTAAAACTGTCATACATGTAGCTGTTCATTTTAAACTTGCTATAAATGTCTACTGTTAAAATATGATGTCACTAAAAAAGAGCAGTTGATCCTAGAATTATTTCTTTTTGCAAAGTTTTGCTCTCTTTATGTATACTTTGATTATGCTATCCAACATGCTGGTCTAAAAATGTTCGTCAGCTCATGATGGATATATAACTTTGACCAACTAAGATAATTTGTTCAGTTGTTTAAAGACACATATCAATAATTAGATTTAAGAGATTAAATTAAGGATAAACAGCAAATATATTTATGTCTATACCTGCGGCCCACTATAATAAAATTCCCTGGATCTGAATCTGCTCCATAAATCTTTTGAAGGAACCTATACCAGTAATAATAATGTGTTTTAACATTATTTCATGGCAATAAAGAATATGGTCAAGTCTTTTCTGTGAAATGTCGCAGACCATGTCAGTATTTTAGGAAACAATTCACATAGCATTTTGTATGATGTGTTTAGTAAGCTAAGCTTAATTTGAATAAAGGATTATTCTGTTTTTAATTTTCAATATCTCTTAAATAGTTATAGGAATTTCAATTTGAAGAAGTATGTTAAATTAAGCAGCCTGGAAAACAGAGCCTGAATGGACTCCCAGAAGATTCAGACTGGCCTGAAAACTGTCCAAATAACTATGGTGAATTCTATTGTTATTTTACAGAATGTTGGTGGTTTTACTCAGGTACCCATTCATGCCTGAAATAATGCATGGAAGGGAACCTGAGGTCTTCCTCAAGCAGTAAAGCTGGAAGTCCAACATATGACCTTTACTGTGTTGTTGTGACATAAAACCAGGCAAAAAAAATCAAATAATTGTTGTTATTACACTTGTATGTACAATTGTAGTTTGTTACAATGGAGTGATGTAATGGTAAAAAGAAAATGATCAGAAATAAAAGAAAGCTATTTTGAAGTTTAGTTATCTTGAACATTTCAACAAATAACTCTTGCAGAATGCCTAAAGGGAGATAACTGTGTAGAATATGTTTGATTTGTATAGATATTTATTTAAGCCCTTGTTCAGGACATTGAACATTAATCACAAGAGTGTGTCACATACAGAACCATAACATGATCTAGAGACAAGAAAGGCTTGCAGTAACACTCATATTCTTAGCTCGAAGTATATGGAGAGCTGTCCTAAACGCCCCGGCGTCCGTGTCCAGATTTCATATTAAAGTTTTGGTGCAGCAAAATATTTTTCACTGTAACTTTTTCATTTCTTAAGGTATCAACTTCAAATATATGTTCCTTATCATCAACCACATCTTATGTGACAAGGTTCATAACTCTAGCACCAATATTTTCAGATTTATCTCCCCTTGAACTTAGAATTTTCATTAAAAAATATTATTTTTACTGTAACGTCTTTATTACTTTAGGGATCAACTTCATACTTCAAATATATGTTTCTTATCATTGACCACATCTTATGTGATAAGGTTCATAACTCTAGCATATTGTTCAGATTTATCTCCCCTTGAACTTAGAATTTTCCTTAAAAATATTATTTTTTACTGTTACTTTTTTATTACTTAAAGGATCAACTTCATATTTCAAATATAATTATGTTCCTTATCATGAACCACGTCTTATGTGACAAGGTTCATAACTCTAGTACCAATTTTGCAACACTTATCTCCCTGTTAACTAAGATTTTTTTACTTAAAAAAAGTTATTTTTTACTATAACTTATTTAGTTTTAAAGGTATCTACCTCAAACTTCAAATACATATTCCTGATCATCAACCATATCCTATGTGATAATGTTCATAACTATCGAAGCAATATTTTCAGATTTATCTCCCTTTGCACTTAAAAATTTCTTAAAGAAATATTATTATAACTTCTTTACTTTTTAAGGTATCTACTTCAAACTTCAAATTTATATTTCACATGTTTTTATACAAGGTCCATAACTCTAGTGTGACTATTTCCAGAATTTCCCCCCCTTGAACTTGGAATTCATGTTAACAACAATAACTTCTTGTCATAAAAAGAAATATTTTTAGTCCCCTAACGGTTTAATTGATGGGATTTTGTGCCCATAAATAGTTTTGTTTGTGACTTCACAACGATGAGAAAGTGGCTTAATTTTAACACTTATAAACCCGTTTTTTAACCAGGTTTTCCGAAGGAACAAACTTGTTAGGTTTTCCAAAGGAAAAAACTGGTTATTAGATTAAGGTATGTCGGCGGGCGGGCGGGCGGGCGTATACAATTTCTTCTGTGCGCAACTCCTCCTACATTTTTCAACAGATTTTGACCAAACTTTCACAGAAGCTTTGTCATCAAGTGACCTGGCGCATATTGTCGGGGTTTTGTGATTGGATGATATTTGACCTAATTATGGCCCTTTGTTTTTTTTCCTTAAATAGAATATATAGTGAATAATTTCGTCTGTGCCCAACTGTTCCTACATTTCTCAATGGATTTTGACCAAACTTTCGCAGAGGCTTTGTACTCAAGTGCCCTGGCGCATATTGTTGGGGTTTTGTTATTGGATAATATTTGACCTAATTATGGCCCTTTGTTTTTTTTCCCAATATAGGATATAATTATAGTGAACAATTTTCTGTGCGCACATCCTCCTACATTTCTCAACAGAATTTGACCAAACTTTCACAGAAGCTTTGTTATCAAATGCCCTGGCTCACATTATCGGGGTTTTGTGATTGGATAATATTTGACCGAATTATGGCACTTTGTTTTTTTCCTTATACAGAATATATAGTGAAAAAATTCTTCTGTGCTGAACTCCTACTATACATTTCTCAACGGATTTTGTTCAAACTTTCACAGTAGCTTTGTCATCCAGTGCCCTGGCTCTTATTGTCGCGGTTTTGTGATTGAATAATTTTTTATTTAATTATGGCCCTTTGTTTTTTTCCATATACAGAATATAATTATAGTGAACACTTCCTCTGTGGCAATTCCTCCTACATTATTCATGTTTTACATTGCACATAGTTACATTGTTTGCTGCTTGTATTTCAAATACAACATATTTATCTACAATGGTGATAATTGAAAACCTGGTTTCATGGCATTGCCATGTTTCTTGTTAAAAATGCGACCACTAACACTTAATGTAGAAATTTGTGTATCAATTGTTTTCAGGTGAACTATCTTAGGCCATCATAGTTATCTTGTTAGTCAATGATTCACAGTAAAAGTTACATTTCATTTGTGGAGGCCAGGTCACATCACTGTGGTGGCCGGTTGCGGCCATTTCAAACCCGCGAGAAATTTTATTGTTTTGTCATATAATGTCGCGGGCAACTTACAAGTTCGCGAGATTTTCTGCCGAAATCGTACAAAATGGCGCGGGGAACGTATAAACCTCGATATTTTATAACAGTTGTTTGAAACAGCAAGGAACATTTTGACTCTCCCCCTTTATCCCTCCTTTATCTATAAAAAAGTCGAGGAACAGAAAGAAATCTGCGACATTTTTTGCATGTGTTGTAAAAAATCTACAAAAGTCGAGGGGAAAAAATTATAGGCCTTGACTTTTTGTTCCTCAACAACGAAATTTCTTTAAAAGTCGCGAATAAAAACTCCGCGACGTATAAGCCACAACTTTTTGTAAAAAATCCGCGATAAAAAGTCGAGGCTTTATGCTCAAACTCGACTTGTTACAAGGTATGCATCAAAGCAAAATATCGCGGATTATAATAAAGTACAATGTAGGCATATGTTTGCGTGGTTAAGTCTACTAAAAAAAATCTCACGGTTTCCATCGTAAAACTCGACTGTTTACGACAGAAGCGTGACAGGAAAACTCGAGAGTTTCTATAAGTCGCGACATTTTATACAATGTCAACATAAAATTTTGCGGATCTTAAAGTTGCCCGCGACATTTTATAAACTGGCGGCTTTAAAATGGACGCTATCGGCCACCATACATAACTGCAGTTTGTATTTCTGTAGGAGTTATTTTAAGGAAATTTACTATGATTTATGCCCTGTCCTATTTTCGTTCCGCGGCGCGCCAGGCGAGGCGCCCCACGGTGCAAAAATACGTCATGGCACAAATCAACCACCATAGTTTTGTGATGTGTATCCCCTAACAGACCATTTTGTTCGAAGTATCTTTAGAGCTTACAGATTTCACACATATTTTAGGCCTACCTTCTCTCATTGAGCGAAAAATATGTAGGAATAATACGATGTAACAAAACTGACAAATGTTAAAGTTTGATAAAAGTGCGATATTAAATAGCTTTGCCTTTATCTCATATATATAAAAAGACTGAAAAAAGTGTTAGATGCAGCTAAGAATTATTTACATTACTCAGAATATAAATTTAAAAAAGCCATAAATGTAAATGTGCAAAAGCATATGGGAAATTTAAGATGTTTCAAAATAACATTTCACAATCTTTATTACAAAGATTATTTTTAAAAAGTGTAGTTTTATGTGATAAGATTACGTGCATTCGAATTTATCAAAAACATTTATCTCAAAACTGCGTTTACATCGCCATGCGATATCTGTTCAAGAAACCCTTCAAACAACAGAAGTTATTGAGATATTTCTTTTTTTTACGAAATCGGAATTTTTAGTGCATAATGCTGATAACTTGACTAAGACGTCTAAACTTGTTCCCTATTTCTGTTATAATAATATTTATATGATATTTCGGTGAGAACACTTCCAAATTTTGCTATCAGTTATGACCCTTAAACAGCGCTCCTTAAAAACAAAATGCTATCATTTCTGCTGATATTTTCGTCGAGGACTGATATTGTGACGAGACTTGATAACTTCAGAAAATAATAAGTTAATTTAAGATTTGAAAATATTTTAATTGTGAAAAGACATTTTGTGTATTGTATGGTAGAAAATGGATGTTTCTAGATTCAAATTCACGCAAAGAGCTGCTGGCAGATTTTTTGAAAACAGCGACTCGGACTTCGACGTAAGCCTGAATGAGAACAAAAACACAAAACGAAAAACAGAGACGGATATGCGTATTTTCTCATCATACTTGGTGTCTATCAACGAATCTAGGGAACCGGAAGCTATTCCAGCAGACGAACTTGATCGTCACTTAGCAACTTATTTTTCCGTTATCAAAAAGCACGATGGAAATGAGTACGAACCGGCAAGCCTCCGGGGTATGTTGTGCAGTATTGAACGTCACCTGAGGTCTAAAAACTATCCAATATCACTGACGAGAGACTACGAATTTACAAGTACAAGGAACATGTTAAAGGAAAGACAGAAGTTGCTAAGAGAATTATCAAAGACAGACAAAGGCACAAAGTCCAACATAATTGCCTTAAGCACAGCACAGAGATTAAATCAACTATATCTTGCGAAAGAATTTGGTCCACACAATCCTTCAGCAGTTATCAACGCACTTTGTTTTGCATTTGTTGTACATCTAAAAATTCGGAAAGCAATAGATCACAAGCAATTACTTTGGGGAGACATTGTTCTAAAAATATCGCCTTCAAACGAAGAATATCTGTGCTACGAACCTCTCTCTGGATACGAATACTGTCGTCTGCCACTGAAAGGCATTTCCGGTTACAGGGTTCTCGGGCAAAGCCCAGAAACGTCCCTTTGGGACCCAATATCTATATACAAGCTTTATCGGTTGAAAAGACCCACTAATATGATGACACCTGAGAGTCCTTTTTATCTTGGGATAGCGACACAAATTCATGACTCGCAACAACATCAGTCTTGGTTCAAACCTATAGCAATGGGCGTAAACAAGTTAAACGATCTTGTTAGGATGATCAGAGATATAACAGGAACGCTATGTCAAAGTCCTTCCTACCAGTATGACGTGTATGTAGCAACAGATAGAGCACGAGATGCGTCGGAAGCAGACGACGACATGCGCAGTTCTCATGAAAGTGAAAGTTCCGCTTCTCTAAATAAAGCTCAGAATTCAGCAGACGACAACGAAATGACGCTTCAAGACAGCGATGACAAGATTTTAGAATGCGACCGAAGTGTGCGAGCCCGAAGTGATGAAGTAAAATGTAAAACAAGCATTGACGGCGATGAAAACGGTAAACACATATCATTTACAAAATAAAATCTTATCATAAAAAATGATCTAAAAATTGAGTTATTATAAAATGTATTTGAAACAAAACCTTATATTATACAGGATATGTTCTATGAAAGTCTTTATATATCAATGCAATTGTTTAATGATTTATTTCAAGTTCAACGGTTTGTGTTTCATCGTTTCTTTCAATGCGTCGTTCCATAGATGAAAATTTCTCCCTGTTTAATTGAGATATTACTGATGTTCGAGATTTTTTCCAAACTTTCGCTTCACGTTTAACATGGTCACACAGAGATAACGTTATCATAGAGAGATGATAAGCTGTGACCAATATATCTGTATTTGTATTCCTGCCTATGGGAATAAATGTCGTGATATCAGACTGTTCCGGCTAGATATAGTAACGTCTATTCCTCAATGATATCTAATTATCTATCATATCGAGCACTCAGTTACTTATCCTAAGTTCATGAAGCTATTACACTTATGCGTTCATATCTTTGTATGACTTTGTTCAAGTTTGTACAAGCTTGCGCAATAGCTGTAAAAGAAAAGTCTGTGTGCATGTATGATATGTTTTTTTAGAATTTATCACATGCAACTTATTTTCTGCGGTAACATTCAAAACTAACTATATGAATATATAAGTAGTGTCGTAGTTTTATCTATGCTCGGCCCCGGAATGAACCATGTGTCAGCGTCCATATCGGTCCACTGTAGAAGTCATATCGGGGACTTCTTTTCAAGCTGAGTCTTCCTTGACCAGTCTTCATTTGTTGATGGTGAGTGGAGGATTCGGCAATACTGCCAATGCATCACGTTTCTTGGCGGCAACAAACAAAAACGGTCTTGTTAGTGCTACCCTCTCGAGTTAGTCACACAGGTCAACCAATTGTCTATGGTACTTGTGACTTGACCTTGACCTGCCGTTTGCCTTCCCGACGTGCACGCCTCGGGAGGGATCTGGAGAAGACTATCTGAATTACGCTATGCATTTCTTTTTGCAGTAAAGCCCAACTATGATCGCGCATGCGCAAAATATTACTTAAATTACAAGGGGTGTTTCTCTGTAAACATAAAACATATCACCAGCACATGAGTTTAAGTTACCAGAACATGACTGCGTTGCTTAAACTTTGCATTTACATCCTAGAGTAAAACATTACCATAATAAAACTTAAAACAACATTAGAAGTTTGTTCTGAATTTTATTTTTTTATTAATTTGTAAGTCATTATTCTGCCAATAATAATCTGGATATTGTATCTTTTTTCCAGATAATGATGGGCCACTGATTGACACAGAAGTTCTAGAGGATGCAAAGAAGAAAATTCAATCCGTTTTAGATGACCTGGTACCAAAGACGAGGTCTGAAATCATGAAGTGGTTAAAAAATATCGTTTACTCGTCAGGTAAGTTGTTGGTAGTCCGTTTTTAGAATTACTAAAAAAACTGTTATAATATGTTGTTCTCAACTATGAAATATTTGGTGTTTGTGCATTAACTGTCTGAATGTTTTGTAGAGATATGTGTTTACTTCCTATAGGGCACGGAGGCAGTGAGTGTCGGCAGAAAGATTCGAGAAAACGTATCCTACTGACATTTGAACTGGATAATGCAGAGCTAGAGAAATGCGGCACTGTTGAAAAGAAGGCCAAACTTGAGGTCGGTAGAAAATGGCACTGTTAATGTTCTATGGTGACTGTGTTTAAATGTTGAATTCTGCTTAAGCCGGTGTTAGGGGCCGTGGGCGGTAACTTGCAATTTCCAGTACCGTTCATGAACAGGCTCACCGCAACATTTTCAATTTTGTCGTTTTGGGCGTTCTTGAGCGATTCTGTTTGTCTCTATTTTAAACTCAGATAACCCTCAGATCATCATTTCAATTTAAATAAAAAAAATTTACCTCCCCCAAGCTAGTTGTATATCTTCCAAACATTAAGAAATTCACCTTAAAGCTAGTGGAGGATATGAACTGTAGAAAAAAGCAGATAATTGTTCAAGAACCAAAACTTACTTGAGTTTGTTTTTTGCTCTATGTAGTAGTTATGTCTGTGTGGTCAACTTAAATCAAATGTAAGAAAGTAATACCTCTTATAATGAATATCGTAAAGAGATGCAAATACACTTATTTATCTATACCCATCCATTATTGGATAAGAGCATGTTTTTTCATTCATTTGAACAATTACTTGTTTTAGGTCAGTGCTGGATTTGAAGAAGACAACAAGAAACATGAAAAGGAACAGCTGATAACTAGCCGCTCGCCAGACGAAGACTCTGCAGATGTACAAGTATTATATAAATCATCCGAAAAAGAGACAGCCCAGTCATCTTTGTTAGACCAATCCGACCGCTTACATAGGTTACGCCAGACATTCTTTAAGCGCGCTCTTTCATATCCAAATGACCTCAAAGACGCCAAAATACCAAAAATACAAGAAAAGTCACAGTTCGATGATTCTTGCACTCTTCAACATGACTCGAAAGATTATGTTGAAGCGGCTGCGGCAGAACGGCAGACAAACGTCACAACCACTTCCGTGAATACTGCTGACACAAGCACGCCAGAATATAACTCAGATACAAGCAGTCCCGACCATTCTAGTAAAATAAATCACCCAGACACAATACATCATGTACAAGGTTACAATCCATACACCGCCTGGGCACTCGATCCGAGATTTGCAATGTTTATGAGGAATGGCTTCATGCAGACATACCAGGACTTTGTCAGCTTGTACAGTCACCAGGAGCATAAAGATGCTTGACAAACAGTTTTAATTTGGCTTCACATTACCACTCATTAATAAATCTAATTAACTTAACAAATTGTTTTAAAAAAGAAGAAAAGAACTGTCAACAGACTGGTACAATGTATATTAAATTTGTTTTTGGAATGTTCGGTTCCGCACAATAGGTTTGGATTCAGGACTACATCGACCAAATACTAGATATTGTATCAGTCACATGTACGGTCAGCTTTCCAGCGCCAAGGAATAGCGAGGACGTAACAAACCCTTTATACATGTATAATATTGTTTCCGCTTAAAACCACTGACCTCCAGATGGTAAAAAAAATGAAAAAAGAATTTCAAGTAAACGGTAAATACTGATCTAGTTAGGTTTATTGTATAAATCCATCATTACTGACACCTTAAATCAAGAAAGAATGTTGACAAAAGCGTTAATATATCGGGGTTTTCTTTTCCATAATCTACTACGTTACTAACGCAGTAGCCAATATCAAACACAAGTTTGCTTCTTTAAAAAGAAGCATGCGAGAGGTCTTTTTACAGCTGTTGAAGATTTGTTAGATTGTTCAAATGACAGGAAAGTAAGAACTTCTAATAAGTCGAATGGAATCTGCGAACCAAAGCAACATATCGGCTATTTCCGTCAGTCTATAATCGGCGAGGTGTTCAGAAAAATTTCCATACACGGTTCATTAGGTCATAAAATAGTGCTTGGCTATTTTGTTACGAAATTACTCTGTTTTAACAGAAATCGGTCTAAAACACGTTTTCATCATCTTGTATAGATTAAGTCCAAGTGAAAGCATGATTATAAAATCAATTAAAATAAAATTATGCATCACAATTATATACTAGCAACAGTCTAAGGTAAATTTAACACTTAAACTACAACAACTCAACTCGACAACAACCACTCTTCAACTCCAATAAACTCAAAGAACCCCCAACAAAAAGCTCATGCAGCTAGCGTTATTTATGTGCAAAAGTTGACTTGCGCGCAACCCACTTGCGGAAACAAGTCTGCACGGTTCCTTGCACGACCTGAAGAGCGAGGCTAAGAGCGAGGTTTGGTGCACCATTAACCGGTTTAAACTCCCCAGCAGTCATTATTATGCTGCTGACCGTTCCAAGGCGGCGCCCCACTGTGTTCCTCAGATGTATGTCTATGTTGTTTCATACTGTTTTGGTGACACTTTTGCTTGTGTCCCTTGTTGTTTTCTCGTCTACGGTAAGTATCTTCCCCATTGCCTCTAGTTTTTATTTCTTTGATTAACCCCCCCCCCCCCCTCCCCCGGTCTCCTGTCCCCTTCCCCTTTGTGGGCCTATTATTATTTTCTTTGAATTCCTAATCAGTTACAAATTATTTATCATTTATTGATTAACGTGTCGTTGCCCTGTCCTTTTTATGTTTGGGGTCCGCCTGGGCTCCTTGCCATTGGTTCTTGTTGCTGGGTCATATGGGGGTTGCGTTCATTGAACGCCGCCTTTCCTTGTTGATCTTGTTTTTCATATATTATATACTGAATGCTGCGCGTGCTAAAATGCCTTAACAATGTTCAAAATGACGCAATATATAGACTGTTGTGTAATACAAACATAAGTACAATACATCAATAGCATAACATTTGTTCGACATTGCATCTTACAAATTCGTAGTATATATAGATCTACAGATACTACAAGTAATATTGATGAATTGATGAAAAAGAATTGGGTCCGAAGTTTAAAAACCCAATGAACGATGAACTTCATTGTTTGTTTTTTTATTCAAAATTGAAATCTGACCTTTTGCATGTTTTGCATGTTTTGATTTTGCAGTGAAGTTTTGCATAAAACGGTGCAACTTAGTGCAAAAAGTTTATATATTTGTACTTTTTATGGTATACAAGATTGATACAGTAACTTTGACTAACTATTCTATAAATTTGTCAACAGCAGAAAAATAAACTGAGAAAATCCCCTTTATAACTTTTTGTGTTTATTTTTTTTGTCTGTCTTTAAGTGAAGAAAGCTATATAGATTCTACTTCTAACTAGTGTTTGCTATCTGTTCTTCACAAAATAATTGTTTGAATTTTGAAAAAAGAATCATTTCAAAATGATAATATGAAAGAAATGTGTTTGTATATTTCATTATTAAGGACGGAGCATGCATGAAATTATTGCCAAACCTCTAAAAAAAACAGCAAACTATTTTGTCCCGGAACACTTCTGTATAAATACCATATCCATGTGGCTTTAACAAAAGGGTCATTGTTTGTTACAACTCCTTCAACATTCGATCATAAGATGATAAAAACAACATTATTTTATAGTTTATATATTATTAAAATAGTTCCTTAGATATACCTTTAAATTTTAAACTTTTAATTGTTGTTACTGCCGTAATACTGTTTCATGTCAATGAAGAAAATAAAAAAACAATTTAAGGATTACTTTGTCCTGAAAAGGCAAGGCAACATTTTATTTACCAGTTCTGTTTTCATTGCAATATTTTGCTTTTTGTGTAGGAATATTTGATAAAAAGACACCCGAAAGTAGCTGGATTTTCTTTGAAAACTTTCCTTTTCAATAAAGATTGGGGTGTGTCGGGGAGGAAGAATGGCTCAGATGTCGTGAAGTTCATACAAAGAACAAGTGCACTTACAGGGACACGTGCTCGTGCAAAGAATATCCTCATTCCGTCACGTGTTGCTGTTGACAGAAAACTCTATACACACGAGTTTAACCCTATCACAGGATATAAAAGGTACATAGAAGTTATTAATTCATATAAACTGTTTACAACAGCAACGCTTATGACTATGTCATGACATTTAAAGACAGTAATGGTTACAGTAATCTTGAATGTATCCGAATGTGTAAAATATTTGAGGAAAAAGATGATATTCCGTTGACAGCGGTTGCATTATGTCTAGGGTATTGTTTTACACCAGAAATGGTAAATTAACAATCCTAACTCGCTTAACACTATTCCCCTATCAAACAGATAGGCAAGTTAAGTGCATAATTACACGATATATATGAACACCATAAAAAGGAACGCTGAAACGACCTCAAAGGACGTCAGATATGACGTCAATTGACCAAATCACGTCAAGACAATTACTTCTACATTCAATGTAGTTCAACATATTTTTATCCATTTTTTCTTTTGTTAGCATGTTAGAATGGAAATATATATTATTTTTTCTTGCATTGTTGAATTACAATGCACGGTTTATCGTTCAAATGCTTTGTTATTAATCACTAAGGTCTATGGGGTTTGTGAATGTATTCCTACGCATTTGAACTCCAATCGTGCATTATTCTACAAAAATGCACTCAAAATTGATATCTATTTCCTTATCAAACACTGATTAAAAGACACTTGTGTTTTTTTCTTTTCAGGTATACAGTTAATGAATCAACACTTGCACTCAATCACTACCGCGTATGTTACGACAACATTAAACAAATATGTGATAAACGAAAAAGCGTCACAGACGTTGTCATACTAAAAGTGATGGACAAAATACGAAACAGAACGCGCAATATGATTTGATTAATGAAGTTGGAAAAAACTAACTACAAGGAAATGTTTTGATCTTTGAACTCTGTCATCATGAGAAAATGGTGGAATTGGAAAGAGAGACATACTGTACATGTTTGAGAGTTCACGGGGTTATATACAAATGCACAATGAAATGTCCAATTGTATTGTTACCTATGAAATATTATCCATTAATGAAATCTTTTGAAGAATTGTTACACTACAATAAACAATGCTTCAAAACTGTGCGATGTTTGACATGTCAGATAGGATGTTTATATACATATATAGAGGATATTAAATAAGTGTAAGTTCAATACTGAATTTATTGCACGAGTTGAATAAAATTATATTATGCGAGCCTCTGGCGAGCATAATATTATTTTATTCAACGAGTTCAATAAATTCAGTAATGAATATGCACGAAATTAATATTCTATTTATAACATACCCCCCAAAAAGTCTTAACACTATGTTTGTATAACGTCAAAATATATGCACGGTCGTGCAACACCATTTTTACGGAGTCGCAAAACCGACACGGGTGTGTGATAAATATATACTAGTATATCTTTTTTTATTGGGTTATACGTCACACAGACATACGTATAGGTCATATTACGACTTGAAGTCTACGTCTTTAACCACTCGGCAACGGACGCTTCTCTAATATAATAAATTACATGTATTTCGATTTAAAGATTGTCGTCATAACTGCCAGAAATATACAATACAGTTTAAACATAAGTGTTGTTCTAAAGAGCATACATAATCAGATGAAAGTATAGTTTCATGCATATATTTTCAATGTTTTAATAATGATGATTCATATATGCTGGGATTGACAAATCTACAGTGTACGTTTGGAGCCCCACATCCCAAGTGTGGTGTTTCATATGTGGGCACAAGTTCAGCCTTTGTAATACAAGAGCCGTTTGAACCGGGTTATGCTCCCCGAACAGGTTTTGGACACAGAGTAACTACTTCTATCTCTAGTAACTTCAGGGTTATGTCCCGGACAAAGTTCACAGTGTAAAAACGAACAAAGGACAATAACTCTAATATTAGGCAAGGCAGAGTTACGTTTTTATGCATTGCACTCCTACTAAATGAAATCTTTTTACGTACAAAATTTTGTGTTGATAAAGTTTAAAGTGTAAAAAGAATAAAGGGTAATAACTCCAAAATTAGGCAAGGAAGAATAACGGTTCTTTTGCTCATCGACACAATGAGGTATTTCTACCTACAAAGTTTATTGTTGATATCTCTTATAGTTTCAAACTTTCAATGTCATGCCCCGGCCAAGAAAAGGGGACGGACGGACAGACAGACAAAACGATGACTATATGTCCCTCTGGGAGCATAAAAAGGTTTCATAAATCAAAATAAAGTGAGAAGTTTAGTAATGACTGGTGTAGGCCATCCCGCACAGCATAGCTGTTGCGTTAACCTCTTAACTACCTGGTTAAGTATCCGCCTTGTAATGGAAGGGTCCGTAGTTCAAATCCCAGTCAGTGAATTTTTGAGGTTTTCGATACGACAATAAGCTGGCTATACCGAATATGACGGAAAGCTGAAAAGGTGCTGAGCCCTCTTACAGAGATTTCATGAATCTATCAATGTATGAAGCCGTCGTAAGTTGTAGAGCAGACTATTAAAACCATCGAGAAGTCGAAAGTGGGTATTTAGATGGACATTAAAATTTATTGGTAACGCTTGTGAACATGGTAAAACAACACCGGCTATTAATATTAAACCGTGAAACACATCCAAGTGTGTTTTAACCCGTATTTTACTGGTAATATCCGTATTTTACAGTGTATAAACCTGGAATACTGTGTTGTAAAATATTCTACTTTATGTTGAAGGTGTGTAGTTAATTCAGAGAAGTAATAATTACAGCATATTTCCGTGATCCAAGTTCCATGATATTTATGCTTGCATATTTATTTTTTTGTCAATAGATTCAACTTGAAACAAAGCAAAATAAATAAATAAAATAAAAACATTCCCTTTTTATTGTCATTTATCAGATACATTTTAGAATAACACTTTTTAACTTGTTTGGTAACTGCTAGTAGCGTCCGTGGCCGAGTGGTTAAGGTCGTTGACTTCAAACGACATGCCCCATACTGCTGTTGGACTTTGGATTCTTTCTAAAGCTATCCAGCTACCTTACGGAACGTCGGTGGTTCTAATAACGCTCGGTTCGTCACAGAAATGTCTGGTGGGTGGTTTGTGCCATTCGTGTTTTCGCCCCGCGACCCCGCCCCGAAAAAGTCGAGAATTATTAATAAGTTAAAACGGCGGGGTCGCGGGACGAAAACACGCTAATTAGCGGGAGCGCGGGGCGAAATTTAAAAAATAAAACTTCGCCCCATAAAGTCGCGAGGTGAGATTTAAGAAATAATACGGCGGGGCGCGAAGCGAAAACACGCTATTTAGCGCCCCCCTCCTCCGCCCCCCCATTTCAACTTGTTAATTATCGACTTTTCGCTTGGCGGGGTCGCGGGACGAAAACACGTGAGACGAAGTTTTATTTCGACCCCGCCGTTTTATTTCTTAAATCTCGCTCCGCGCCCCCGCGGGATGAAGTTTTATTTATTGAACTTCGCCCCGCGCCCTTCTCTAATAATCGTGTTTTCGCTCTACGCCCCTGCCATTTTAACTTGTATTTTTTTAACTTGTTAATTATCGAGGTTGTCGGGGTCGCGAGACGAAAACACGTTAATTAGCAGGGAGCGCGGCGAAGTTTTATTTATTAAACTTAGACCCGTGTCCTCGCTATTTAGCGTGTTTTCGCCCCGCGACCCGTCGTTTTATTTCTTAAATCTCGCTCAGCGCCCCCGCAGGACGAAGTTTTATATATTAAACTTCGCCCCGCACCCTCGCTAATTAGCATGTTTTCGCTCTGCGCCCCCGCCATTTTAACTTTAATTTTTCGACTTTTCGCTTAACGGGGTCATGGGGCGAAAACACGAATGGCACAAATCAGCCACAATAGAAATGTGCAATAAATGGCAAGTAAACTGGCCAAAATATTCTTTGTTTAACCAATTGATTAAAATGAATAGCCGCATACGGCTGCGAAGACATCATATTTTATCCTTCATCAAGATTATTTCCATGAAATTGCTTTTTTGAAAATGATGGCTTGACCATCTTTTTTACGTGTTTTTTTGTGTGATTTTTGCTTTTTGTCGACTCTTAATTATATATTAGTACAACAATTAATGCATGTGATACCTTATACTTTCGATTTTAGGTAGGCAAATGACATTTACTAAACTTCTGGTGACATAAAAAATTGAAAATAAGCTGATAAAATGTGATTCAAACCGTTTTTATGAGGTAACGCCGATGTACGTGAATAGTGCTTCGCGGTAAGAAAGAGGAAATAACATTCATAATTATGTTCACATTTAATTAACACCTGATGATCACCAACAATATAAAATGAGTTCATTTTGAAGAGTCAAGATATCAAGAGAAGTCCAAAGAAAAAATAAATCAAACTAGTAAAGACTTTCTTCATTTCTTTACTTTCATTTTGGTTCCATTGTTCAATGATACAGGATTGAGTGCGGAACTCTTACTTTCAGTGCGACAACACAACCCTGAGAATAATAAGAACCGCAACTCTGTTGAGATATATAGAGGATATTTGTTTAGTTCAGTGTAAGATCGGAATATATTTCACCGAGTGAGCACCAAAAGGTATATTTCACGAGTGGCGCAGCCACGAGTGAAATATGAACTTTTGGTGTTCACAAGGTGAAATATATTTCAATCTTACACTAAACTAAACAAATTTTCTTTTTATTATATCAAAGAAAACTTTTTTAAAAAGCCCTTTTAAAACCTAATATTTGAATAAAAAAGCGCCCCAAAATATTAATAAAACCCGTGACGTATTTACAAACGCCCGGTAAATTAAGTTGGTACCCAGTACTGGCACGCTTTTATTTCACTGAAAAAAACGGTAAGGGGCAAAAATTCCAAAAAAAGTAAATTTTAAAAAAGTTTTTAATTTAAACTTTTTTCAAACAGTAAAATTTAAACCATTTTTATATCACTGTTTATATTTCTATAAACCCACCGAAAAAGCATGTAAAAAAAAGTTTTTTAAACTTCCCTTACTCTTTTTTTCGCTTTTCTACCCGACATTAAAAGTGTGTTTTCCCAAATTCAGTATGGAGGTTTTTTTGGGTTAATTAACTTTCCCCGGGTAAAAAAAGTAAAACTTGAAAAATTTTTCCAGAGAAATTTTAAAATTTCTACTTTTTTATTTTCTTTAAAATTTTTTATTAAAATGCTTTGATAAAACTTTTTTTTTGAAAAAATTAGGGATAGATCTAAAAAACAAAAGGAGGGGTATTTGGATAGTTTTGTGCAAGTTGTAAAAAATACAAATAATTGAAAGGTGTCGGACAGGGTGGTAATTTTGACATGGATGACAAGTTTAAATCAAACTTTTAATTTGAAAAAAGGGGGACGAACTAATTTTAAAATTTCTATTTGGGTTTCCAACTCTTAGGAATAGAATGAAAAAAATTTTGTAGAAAAACTTTACAAACGAGGTCAGCGCCCTTTTGGGAATTTTTGACGGGTTGTTTTGTTTTTTGACAAGTTCATAAATTTAAATTTCAGAATTCCCTTTAATTTGGGGAAAGGGCCCCATCAAACATCAACTTTGGGGGTTTAAATTGTGCGGGGCCCCCTTTTTGAACCCGCACTTGTATACATCATTCCTATTTTTATTTATTTATTAATTTTTTGCAAACCGTATGTCAAAATATTTACATATTATTACGACCTGATCACATGTCACGAACATGGAACATTTATTTACGTTGTTTTGATTACTTGAAAAAAAAACTCCCTAAAATATCAATATTGAAGAGTGGGAAAAGAATTGACTTATAAAACGTTATGAAATGCTGTCCAAACTTGTTCACGTGTTAGACACTAAACCGTGTCATACTTATAGAAGCAAAAAAAATAAGACTATGGTCCTGCGATGATAATTTGGACTTAACGGTACTTAGGAAAATCCATTACAGGGCAATTCTGCCTATTATCTGTGATATCTATTCATACAACTACTGTTACCATGTATCAAGTGACCCAGCACATATCGCCCCATTAAAGCAAAAAGGTACCAAGTGACATTTTCATGTTTTCGAGAAAATCGCGTTTAAAGATTTGAAGTTCCATATCAAATCAGGTTTTTACAACATGGCAATGAAACTTCACATATATTTAGATAATATTTGAATGTACATGCTTCAAAAAGTTGGAAAGCTTATATATTACTAATTAGTGATAATTAATCAATTAAAGGAAATGGTTCCTTTTTGCACTAATCAATATTTTGACCGACAAATGCAAGAAGGTACCATATGAACGCTTGGTCCCTTTTTGCATTGTATGATTTTAACATTTGCTGTCGAATATATGAAAAGAAGACCATATGGCAGTTGGCACCTTTTTGTCCCAACAATATTAACAAAAAGCATCATTTGGTTACAATTTTAATTCTACAATCATACCCAATAATAATATGAAATTTCTTGTGTTTTCAGTAAATGTCTGCAACAACTTCACACTGCATGTTTTTGAAAGTCTTCCTCTGTGATCAATCTCAATGCCTTATGTCAAAATCTCTTACATTGTTAAGTCAAAATCAGAATAATTTTCATCTGATTCAATTTGTGACATAATCCTTTTCTTTCCTTTATCGTGTTGGTTAAGTGGCATTATAATTATGGAACTCTTTTTGGATAATTTTCTTTGCACACAAAGTAACCAAGTTATTTTCTTTTGAATAGAAACTGGAGGTTTTGGTATCATAACTTCATATATATTGTTCAACATTTGTTTCCACTAATACTTTAGATTCTGTATTCTTGAACTACTTATTTCCATAAAATCTTCAGCATTAAAGCTCTTATTTACAAAATACTGACTTTGGGCTTTCCTTTGGTACCTGTATCCATTCCACTTGTAGCCAGTTTACTCTTTGTCGGGTCAATAGATGTTTTGAGTCTCGGACACTGTTTTTTTTAATGAAGTATTTGAAATCAAAAACATGTTATATTTCATTGGCACAGCAAAGTATGGCTGCGATTTTCTGGCCAGTGTTATTAAAAGAGAACACAACTGAATGATACAATAATTAATACAGGAATTATTTTCTTTTCCCCTTCAAGAGTAAAGTTGTCACTCCATCTAATGAGTGACCCGATACAAGAAAATTTGTGATCAATCTTAAACTTTGAACTTGTGATAATATAAAAAAGAGACGCAGCTATGAATCAATTTCTGTTTTGTCCCCCGTATGAATCTGAAAAAATATATGATAATGACTTATTTGACATACCACTTTGGCATGTAGAAAAGGGTTTTTTTATTAAGCAGGAAGATATTTTCACATGCCTGTCTTTGCCAGTTGGTTTTATCCCATACATGACTGCAAAATTTTTGTCTCATAAGGAATATACTGTCAAGTTGTGTAGCAACAGAGTTTTCTTAAATAGTAAAGCTCACTCACTAATGAGCAAGGGGTTGTTACAACGGCTTTGAGATTAAAAAATGCAACATAAATGCATGTGTCACCTTTTGCTCCAACTTTTGTTTTAAATCTTTTGTTCTTGTGAATTTTCTTTCTGTTTTTGATGTTCAATATATTGTTCCTTGATCGTGTCATCTAGTGTGCCTACTGCCTTCCTATATGTATGTTGCTTAACAGGTTTTAATTCCTTCTTTTCACTTTCAATAGTTTACAGATTCCACATCTTTTTAATGTTTAAGTCATAGTCATGGGATAGGTATTGTTTCTTTCAGTTTTTAGCTCGACTTTTCTATGAAAAGGGGAGCTATCCTACTCGCCCCGGCGTCGGCGTCGGCGTCGGCGTTGGCGTCGGCGTTGGCGTCACACCTTGGTTAAGTTTTTCGTACCACCCCACTTTATTTCAGAAGTATTACAAGTATGGCTTTGAAACTTACCATACTTGTTCACCATCATAACCTCCATCTACAGACAAGAGTACATAACTCTGTCAAGGTTTTTGACAGAATTATGGCCCTTTTTTGACTTAGAAAGTGTATTGAGCTTGGTTAAGTTTTTTGTACCACCTCACTTTATTTCAAAACCATTGGAGGTATTGCTTTGAAACTGACCATACTTGTTTACCATCACGACCTTCATCAACAGACAAGAGGACATAACTCTGTCAAGGTTTTTTGACAGAATTATGCCCCTTTTTGACTTAGAAAATACATTGAATATGGGTAAAATCCACTTATTGCCTTAACCTTTGAGATATTGCTTTGAAACTTTTTAATGCTATTTCACATCATTTACCCCCATCTGTACGCAAGAGAAGGTAACTCTGTCAAGGATTTGTTTTAAAAATTAAGGCCTTTTATCGACTTAGAATCTTGGTTAAGTTTTTAGTACCAGTCCACTTTTTGACTGAACTGTTTGAGATATTAATTTGAAAGTTGGAATACTTGTTTACAATCATGATTCCCAAACATGTCCAGGAGAAGGTAATTCTGTCAAAGATTTTATTTGAATTATGGCCCTTAACTGTCAATGTTTTGTATTATAGGCAAGCACTAAAAAACTTAAAAAATCTTAAAAAATTCATTCCTATCCACTTGTTCACTTTACCATAAATTATGTCATATAAACATTGCTGTAATATTCAAGGGTATCAAACAACTAGTTCACTTTAAAAATACAGAGATTCTTGTATTGCCTTTTACTGCAAAAACTTTTTTTATTGGCAAGCAATAAAAAAGTCGAGCGCGCTGTCTTACGGACAGCTCTTGTTTATTGTATTATGAGATTCCATTTTAGGAAATTACTCTTTATGCTGTTTCACCAATTTAACTTTATCATAATCTAGTTTATTTGCAGATGTACACTTCCCTGTCATTCTTCTCCTTTCATATACCCCATGTATCTTGTTGGCAAGAGTACAATCAATTACTTTTCTTTTTACATCCACATTTTTGTGAAGAAGTCATTTATACACTATCATTATCTTCACACTGTTATCATTCCTCAATTTAAAACAGAAACAATACTCTGGGATTTATTGTTATATTTGATGTCCTTAGCAACATCTAGATTGTGTTTTCATTAAAAAGCAAAAAGATACCAAGCAAACAATTTAATATATAAAATAATCTTAAGGGTCGTAAATTCTTTGTGTGCAGAAAGGAACCATGTGACACATGGTTCCTTTTTGCTTTAAAATGAATGCTCAAAACATATATAGTCATACAATGCAAAAAGGTACTATGTGACACTTGGTACCTTTTTGCTCAAACTGATATGCATATGGTACCTTTTTGCATTACTAAATGGGAAAATATTGACATTGTACCTTTTTACATAACCTTATATGTCTGTAAATAAACATGATACTACAGAGATATTTCTACAGATTAAAGATAACATTAAAACATAATGAAAAATGTTAAAAAGTCATTTTTGGCCAAAATGTCGCTTGGTACCTTTTTGCTTTAATGGGGCGATATTGCCATGCTTTCGCGATTAGGTCATTTATTGAGGAGTCATGGCCCTTGCTTATATTGGAACGTAACTCCTCAATACATGTCTCCTGCCACTTTCACCAAACTTTCACAAAAACTATAATTCGAGGGTTTATAGCGAAACTGGTCTATCTGCTTCTATTTCTATATAAACATGGACCAGTTTCGCTCTAAGTCCTCGAATTGTTATTAAGTGACTCTGCTCATTGTTTCAGGGCTTTGTATTCCGGCCGATTTTTGTGGAGTTATTCACATTTGACAAAATATCCCCATTGATTGGGGATTTAGATGTCGATGAACATATGTGACAAGCTCAGCGATTTTTGGCCCAAATGTGATATTTGGGCGAAAATGAGTTATGACTAGTTTGTGGTAGAACAACATCTGCTGAATAGCTGGAAACAATTATTTTTAAAAAATACTTGATATTTTATGAAATATTCTAATTTGTATGACATCACCATAACAACAAAAATTACATTTTTATCTTTTATTGGTATATACAAATTAGAAATAATTCCATAGTTATACACAATAAAATAAAATAAAAAATTAAGTGACCATTCATCTTAGTGTAATATAATGTAATATCTTGATATAAAAACAATCGTTTGTTTTAAAAAAAAACGGTTGCCATGGCAACAAAAATATAAAAAAAAAAAATCATCAAATGCAATATTTTTGCACTTAACATGATTAATTCATCACCAAATTAATGCAAATATTATATTAAAAGACAACAATATTAAAGACTTTTCAGAAAAAAAGGATTTTTCATTTTACCCTTTAATTGTTATTGATATTAACTTTAAACATAAGAATTAAATTCTCAGAATAACAGTAACTTTTCCATGATTAAGGTTGATATCATAACTTAAGTTAGTCAACTTTAAAATGCACATCTATAACATGATAGCATATAAAATATGAATCCAATGCAAAACAAATAGTCTTTAATGCACTGGTTGCAAAAATGGTGTATTTTGGTTACCATGGTAACAAAAAAATGCAAAAATAACTGAATGATTTAAAATAATTGCATTTTATAAAAACATATTCCTTTTCACAATAACTTCAAAAGTCTTTCAGAATTTTAACCAAAAAAAAATAAAATAGAAAGGGCTTGCACTAGTTATGTTCCTGACTAAATTTTCAGTTACAGATATTGACAGTGTAATCATATTCTGATCAGTGTATTTTAAATTGTATAATATGAATAACATATTAGTATATTTTGAAATTGAAATAATTTCAGTTAATTTAAAACAATTACAATAACAGATTCTAGTAATCACATGGGAAGTCACAAATGAGAGTTCATTTATGTCCTTGAATTATAGTCTTGCAACCCCATGTTGAGGGTTTGACCCAAACAGGATAATAGCAACTATGTCTCCTCATATGTCTTCAGTTTTTGTAAGCAAAAAGTGTTTCATATGTAAAACTTGTTTCATAATTAAGTAAAAATATTGTAACACCTGCCACTGTAGTATTCAGCTTTTTCATGGATACTTCTAAAGACAAATTCTATGAGAATGTAATTCACTTTTGGTATACTGTCAAACAAAGACAAGTCATTGACTTCTCACATGCCATCCTGAAATAACAAAAACCTGAATAAGTATAAATGAAACAATATAGTGTATATGATGATTTGACTACAATATAGTGTATATGATATTTGACTGAACAGAAATGAACTAAAAGTAAATTGTTGTATAGTGTTGCACAGCTATTAGGTTCATATAATGTCTTGTTCATCATGTAAGTTCTTGTGTAATATATTACAGTCTATATATCATGTACAAGTGGCAGTAACATTCATCTTGAACATGACTAAAGTAATCTGAATCTACATATGTGCATGTATTGTGGTTGGAACACCGCACTCTTTATTTCAAAAGTGAAGAGAATCTGGAATATTGCATAAATATACATGCTTACCCAATTGAAATGTTTTTTATCTTGACCAATACAGTACAGTTGATACAAGTGATTGTCTTTTTTACTCCATAACCCTGGTGCTCAATAGGGCATAGAACTATGTCACACATTGTGCCTCATTTCCAACAATAGTTTAGTAAATTCATCAGCAAACAGGTGAACTATCTATGTCTTCTGAAAATTATGTATATATTTTTTAAGAGCTTAACATTATTGACAGAGTATTTGCATAAAACAATACAGCATTATTTTTAAATATAAACTTAAAATTTAGTTCATGTTACTGTACAGAGTTATGTATGTAACTTTAAAACAATATTTTTAAGATCTCATCTGATATATATAAAATGCTAAATTGCAAATAAGTTACATTACATTCAACTGCATTTCAGGAATTTTATCAATATCATTATTTGATAAAAAGGGTTGAGAATGGTCAGTTTATGATGAGTATTTACATATGTATACAAAGATTACATTCATAGTAAATCATTTGATCTTTAAACCAAGATCAAAACACTTACAAGTACATTTCCTTGAAGAATATGGCTCCAACATGCTGGATAATCATATTATCTACTTCAAAACTCTGATGAACTAAGTTGAAGACCTTAAATGTGTGTTGGCTGTCAGACCTAAAACAACAACACAAAATATTTCATCAGCAAAAAGTGCTGGCTCATGAATGTTAAAAATATCCTAGTAGCAGGGCTTCTGTTATTAAAGTTTGGGAGTCATTTACACCTTGATTTTGGCTTCCAAAATGTAATGCTTTTCCTTCTTTACCTACAAAGTGACTTCCAATTACATACATTTTGCAGTCTTTGACTGCCAATGTTTGGAATTTAATGGAAACCCTGCTGGTAGAATATGCCATGTGGTATGAGTAATGTGAATATAATATGATTTATTGTAGATACTACCAAAGGCAAAGGGCTAATAAAAATAAATGCATTTTAATATTTATCTATGGTCCACATCTTCAATCACAGTACTAGATCTATTTATTGTATTTCAAAAGCAGCATGCAGTACAAGGATAACATTTCCTTTACTAAATTGATCTTGAATTGTAATAGAAATTCATTTGTCAATAATTACAGTACTGTACTGAAGCCTTGTCATATATTTCCTTTTTTAAAAATATTTTATACAGTATAAATCTACTTGATGTAGATCTATGTCAAGCTCATTCATTGTAAACAAATTGCAAAATATGTTATGTGTCCAATTACATTTTTTGTCAAAGTGATGTAGAAAAAATACTGTAAAATGAAGTGCCAAATTTTGTTTTATTTTTCTTTTATTGCAGCCTTGACTTCAATTTATTTTGTAATGTAATCAATGTCTAATTTAGAAGAAAGTTAACAATAACTTTCTATAAAGACCATGACAAATACAAATCGAGTGCATAAACAATGTAGATCTATCCCAAAAAATGTGTCTGTCATGACCTGACCTAGATGCCGGCCATGTTTTTTTTATATAAACCAGTTCAAGTGTCATGGTCCCATTTATTTTATTGTTTAAAGTAAAAATACGATGATTATTCATATTCAACATATCAGAAAAAAATAATGAACAGAAAAAGCATAAATAATAAAATATGCACTTACCTTTATATTTATTTAAACCTCCAAATATGCAGTAACATGACGTAAAAGGTAGTGAATCTACATGTGTTTACTCGCTGACTCCTAAGTTTACACAGAGTATTTATTCTAAATATAGATTTTTGGGAAATGTTTATCGTGGAAGCTGAGAAGGGCTGTTCAAAAAGTATTTTTTGATTTCTTTCTAGTTTATTTTATTCTTTCTACTTTCAAAGATACTCTGTTTTGAAGGGAAACCCTAAAAATTAAGACATGCAAACTCGCGTGACTTTACAAGCGTTTTTCTCACAATGATTAAAAATCAATTGGGCCAAAAATCGCTGAGCGCGTCACATATATTTACATTGAAATGCATGGGACACTTAGTAATATGCCGTCAGTAAAGAGTAACACTTAGTAAAACCTCAGACCAATGAAAATACTCCATACGAAAATTGGGGAACAATCTGATGCCGTATTTTGGATTGAAAATTTGACATATGGGAAAAAGTGCGTTTTAGTTTCATAATTATGATGATTTAATTGAACATTTATTACAAATAGTAATTTAATTTTAGCATATTTAAATGTGTCACGGTTCAGAACTGTTCACTATTTAGGAGAGAAGAAGCGGCCGGATAGCTCAGTCGGTAGAGCCGCGGTACGGTATTCCGAGGGTCCCGGGTTCGAGACCCGGTCAGGCTGCACATTTTTCTCACCCTGTGACATTTGGCGCCCAACGTTGGCCGTGGTGGTATAAACTCCCAGCTCAATTTCACATTGTTCTATTTACCCATTAGAAATTCGAGGACGAATTTCAATATAGCGGGGGAGTATGTCACGGTTCAGAACTGTTCACTATTTAGGGGAGAAGATGTGGAAGCGGTCAATCGGTAGAGCCGCGGTACGGTATTCCGAGGGTCCCTGGCTCGAGTCCCGGTAAGGCTGCACATTTTTCTCACCCTGTGACAAATGCGCAATAGAAAAATTAAACAGACAAGGCACATAAACACGAACATTCAGTAATTATTTATTGCATACGTTTCGGCTATACGCCTTCACCAGCCTTCATAAGTTCATATGATTTTTTAAAACATAAATGTAACATTCACGTATGTTTATTTAAATATTTCTTATATATACACATCGACAAGAAGATTACATTACAAGATTACCTTGTTCATGTTTTTTTTTTTTTTTTTTTTTTTTTTGCAAAACTTTTGTATTCCGCCAAGTAGGGATTTTTGTGAGCTTTGTTGTTAAAATATTTCTAAAATCCATTTTGTAAATATATGGGGATAATCCAATACCATTTATAAAGTTCGTATTCGTATTTGTAACTTCCCCTGCTATCTAAAAATATCTCAGTTACAGTCAATGAACGTGTGTGTGTTTGCGTTTGGTTTAAACATATTTTATTCGATATATTTACATTATGTTGAACAATATACACAATACATTTGGGATTGGGCAGAAAGCTATGAAAGCTTATGAGTGTCCTGTCCCAGTTTAAACAATTTACATATATACAGTTCATGGCATTATCATGCACAAAATTCATTTAGTTGAAAATATATCAAAGACATTTTCAAAAATATGTATTTTGCAATTAATAAATATTAAATAAATGGTCATGAGAAAAAAAAAGCAAAAGAAAAATGAAACAAAATGTGTTTGCGTTTGCTAATCCTCGCCATCGGAAAGAGACCATATGGGCGAGCATATACTTCATTTATAACCTAAAAATAGGGGATCTGTTGTTTGTTTACTAAATGTTATATCGGTACATGTGTTATGTGCATTCTACGTACGACCTCTGCCATGGGAGGAAGATGGGTTAATCCCATTCTAAGTTTATAGATTCTAAAATTAATTATTAAAAGGTACTTATTTTAAAATGGCCAAAACTTTTATATAGAAGGTAAGGTCACAAATTAAGAAAATAGATTCAATATTTACATATAAAAGTTACAGAATTCGCATACTTACATGCGATAAAGGCATGTCAGGAACGTTTCTTTACCAATTCAATGTGGGCTCTCTGTGTATATTATTTGGTTCTAGTTTACATATAATTAATGTATACACTGGGATACATATGATTAATTACATTGTACAAGTTTGTAATTAGCAGAATTTGTTATAAATGTTAAAGTTCTACCGAACACCCGCTTTATAAGAATAATTTTGATTCGTTTAGAGATGATTGCCTCCTTTGTCATCATTGGTCTAAGATTCTTTGTTTACAAAATAAGGAGGTAAATCCGATTTTGTTAAAATTTCTGCAAGTTTTGGATTGACCTATATTGACAAGTTTGATAGAGATTTAGCAGGTGCCCGTTGCATTCCAATGTATACGTGCTTTTCTCAACTTCAGTTCTTCAATAAAACATTATTAATAGTTAAAACGTGGTGGAAAAGGCCTTATTTGTTGATCACTGTCTCATGGTATATAAATTATTATGTATTCAGATATTACACATAATAATTAATCTCCTATTACTTAAACAATTCATAGAAGAATACGAAAAAATACTATGTCCCAAATATAGCTAATTATAATAACTTGGTTACCCATAATGTGATGAGATAGTCTTTTTGTAACTTATTTAAGAAAATCTCATGCTTGAGTGAACCTGTGATAAACGTATTGCTCCATATGGGTCATAGGTTCACGTATACTAGTATTAAGTATGCTAGGTTTTTTATGTACAATTACAGTGGTAAAAGAAAAAGATAATAATGAACAACACGGGCGGGGGGCAAAGGGATATAATACAATATGGAGTCTTTTTGTGACATTATAGGTAATCTGTATTTTGTAAATAGCCATGAGACTATATGGTAAAAATAGTCTGGTACACAACCTGTTTTAGAAACTAATGAAGTTAAAATAAAGATATAACAATAAAAATAAACTTCCTAACAGCACCGTTTCACGGCCACTTATTAGGGCCACTTTTAAAATAAACTCTTAAAATAGATTTTACACAATTGCTGTGCACTGACTCAACAATTAAAAAAATTAAACTCTGTTATTGATCTACAGTATTCTATACTGTAGTATATAACTCTGGCAACTACCCCTCGCGTAAATGTTATAAAGTTCGCGTCTTAACTTGGATAATATAAATGTGTTTTGTGTAGTTAATTAACAAACTAAACAAGTCAATGAACTCTTACAAATTTGCCTTTTTAAAGATTACGATAACCGTGATTATATCACGTGATACAATTAAAATTTTAGACACGCTAAAAACGCGCAATAATACTGAAAGAGTTTTAAGTGTGACACACATGTATTGTTATAAAAATCCATGCAGTTTTAAACAAAATAAAACAGTTTCCTATGTGTGGAAAATAACTTCATATGGACAATGAAAATAGAATACGCGTTTAAGACACTCGACGAATACCGGTATCATAGATTGATAACAATTCAATTACCGGATCGATTTCAAAGAGTACTTACATGCTTTTCAATAAAATGTGGGGGATATTAGATATCACAAAACAGTGTACAGGAAATTGTTCAAAAGTGTTTCTAGTACTGCTCGGCGTCACGTGTTTAACGTTCCTTATCGTTCAACGAGATTTAATGCGGAATGTTTATGTCGTAAGTACCCTTTAATACTTATTTTAAAGAAATAATTATATGTTTATATTTACAATTATATTCAATTTTGATATATATGTACATGTAGCAATAGCACATATTCAGTCCTATTATAACAGTATCTGGAAATATGGATACCATATCGAAATTTAGAACTTTTTGTTGTTGTTATTGCTTGTTTGTTGTTGTTGATGATGTTGTTTTCAGACAGAATTTATTAAGAATGAAATTTTGTGCTGTAAGATCTGAAAAAAAAAATCAATTAATTTTGGTCACTATTGCTAGGATCATCTATAGATACCTTGCTAATGTATACATAATAATATAGTGCATTTCTTCGTGTAAATTTTAAAATCAGATACTGTTATTTAAAAATATGGACTTGCAAAAAAAAGAGAAGATATTTTGCGTTTTAAAATAAACGTCGAACTCTCGGTAAATATTTTGTAAAAGCATATAAATGTATATGCAAGCTACAAAAAAAGTGTCAGATCATTTAACAAATATCACCTCACATCAGCTCACCACCTTCACTTCTCTACCTCCAAACCAACCTCACCACCATCCCCTCACCATCATCCCAACCTCATTTTCCACATCTCCATCCCCATCTAACTCACCTTCATTCCAACCTCACCCTCAACCTGTCTACCTCCATCTCTACCGCATCCCCACCTCTCACCTCCGCCCAACTTCATTCCACCAACCTCCATCCCAACATCACCCTCAACCTTTCCGTTCCAACCACACTTTCACCTCTCCATCTCTTTTCTATCCTCATTTCTCACCTCTCCATCCCCATGCAACTCACTTTAATTTCGACCTCACTCTCAATCTCTCCACCTCCATGTCCACTTTATTTCCACCTTCGCCCCACCTCATTCCGCCCACCTCCATCCTAACCTCACCCTCAACACATATATTACCACCTCATTCCGCCCACCTCCATCATAACCGCACCCTCAACATATATTACCACCTCATTCCGCCCACCTCCATCCTAACCTCACCCTCAACACATATATTACCACCTCATTCCGCCCACCTCCATCATAACCGCACCCTCAACACATATAACCACCTCATTCCGCTCATCTCCATCCTAACCTCAACCTCTACACCTATTTTACCACCTCACCCCCATCTTTCCACATCCACCTCTGCCTGTACCTCACCCCACCCTTCCCCAATCCCCACATATAACTCCTCTTACTTCTTGGTATATCGCTTACAATTTCTAAAACGTCAACAAGTATCGCAACTTTTATCGACATTGTATTGCCACTATCGTATTTCACTGATTTGTTATGTAAAAGAAGTTTCTGTTGTTTTTGAGCATCATACATTTCATGTCTTGTTATCTTTCAGATGTACATTACTAATGGTTCACTTCTGAGTAACTCTTCATGGAACTACAGTGGAAATAAAGCGAACATATTTCTTTCAATGCGATATAGAAGAAATGGAACAGCATACAGAAATAATGAAGTGTTCGTTACAAGAAATCAATCTATCACTTACATATTAGATGACGTCACAGGCGAAATGCCATCTCTAAATTCAGAACAATCTCAGTCTTACAATGTTTCGAAGTTTGAATCAGATTATGACGTAAGGGACAAATGGCAAAAGAGCCAAGCGCTTGCTGTATTTATACTATCAGCAACCGGCAGCAATCAAACAAATATTGGTGGCTATCGACATGAGATCAAATTAAATGGTTGGCATGGTGCCAAACATAGACTCACAGCCATCAAGTGTTGTGTTCTTTTGGTTAATGGCACAAGAAAACATTATTTAAATCCTAATAAGACAACGCGCGGAAAGCGATTAAATCTGGTAGCAACACAATTGACATGTCCAATAAAAAGTTCGTTGATGGACGTCACGGGGGTCACGGTGGAATTTGCGAAAAAGAAGTGCCCAACCAAAAATTCTGATTATATAGTGCCATTCATTCCAAAGCGTCAACCACAACGTCATTCGTTTGCTATATGCTTGAAAATTTTATATGGAAATGTTGATAACAAATTATTAATTGACTGGATAGAGTTTTACAGGGAGATAAAAGTTGACAAAGTATTTACGTTTGTTTATAACATCACAGAAGATACCAATAAAATCATCCAATACTATGAACGGTTAGGATTTTTAGAGACGAGACAGTTTGCATTTCCATGGAAGAAAGGGCGTAAGTTTTCTTTTACCTATTTTATTCTCCATTTTGGCTAGTTCGTTGAAGTTCGTTTGCATACAAGTTACATTAAACAAAAACTATGCGATTAAATACGAATGTTTACAGATCGTGAGCTCCATAATTAGCAACGTTCTCATTTTGTAAAAGAATTTAAATAAACAGAATTTCATTCTCACTTAAAACGTTTAAAAGGAATTGGCAACTCTATAATCTCTTTATTGGGGTAGTTGACGGATGAAGCATTCTGTTATAAAACATATAAAGTACTTTAACCTTTTATCTATAGCTTTATTTTATATGGTGTTATAGGTAATGTCGGCATGAAAACACCGTTGGCATGGGAGGACGAACAGGTTGTTGTTTATGATTGCATTTACCGTCTCCATGGTTACACATACGTTGCTATAATTGATTTAGACGAATTTCTACTCCCTAGGAAGCATGACAACATTAAGGACACAATGGTATGCATGTGTATTTTTTGTTCTGCTATAGAACTTATGAAATTAGAATGAATATATTTTGCAACGGTACACTGATATCTCGAAAAATGTACATGCAGAAATAGGCTTAGAACTTATAACTTATTTATAAACGTTTTGTAAAAAGTGTACGTATGTCGTATCATATGGGTTGCGCCTTTGTAATTGAAACATGTCCGGTAAGAAAATATTCCGGAGCAAGAGAAGTTTGTAAATGCGGTATTGAAGATTAAGGACGTTTGAAATCGGGAGTTTTTATATAGACATATAGGCAAAATTAAAACTGTTCAATAGAATTTCTTTTAACTTGGCATGTTGTTAGAATATGATAACAGAAGCATTTTAAGCGAAAAAAAATTGGGGTTACCGTTCTCGTTTTTTGAGTTATCTGCCCCTGAATCAGAAATTTCTACTTATTTGAGGTCATTTCAAGGGCAGATAACTTATACATACTTAAACGAATTCTTGATTTTACTTCTGGATTATGTTTTTCTTTTTATTGTTGAGTACAATACATAATAACATGCAATTCCTTATATCGTTTCTGTTATTTTTTTTCAATGAAAATAAAGGTACTTTAAATTCTTAAAAAATAGGGCATTTTTTAAGAAAAAATGCACAGGTAAAAAGAAAATGTGGAAAAAAAACTACCCACTCTAAAAATTTGTTCTGGAAATTTTGCATATCGATTAAAAGGAAGGTAAGCTTTATGAAAATAAGAAAATAAAATGTATTGTTTCCCTTCATTGTAAATTATCTGCCCTTGAATTTAACGAAAAACTCGAATTCAAGGGCAGATAACTCGAAAATGAGAACGGTGACCCCAATTTTTTTTTGCTTAAAATGTTTCTATTATTATATTCTAACAACATGCCAAATTTAAATAAATCCTATTGAACAGTTTTATTTTGCCTATATGTCTACATGAAAACTCCCAAAAACGTCCTTAAACACTTATTATTTTAGAATTTCCCCTGTATAAATCTGTTGTAAAGCACAAAGGCTTATAGTATAAATGTCAATTATAATTTTATGAGTGAAACAAATAGTCTGGTATTTCTTTCTACAAATCCAGATATGATAAGAGTACTTGTAAAGATCCGGTTTAAAGATTCTTACAATAAGAAATAATTCGTTATACTGAAAATCTCCAGGAAATTAGATTTTTAGCTGATAGTATATCTCTAAATTTTAGTACATTTTAAGTGTTATTTTAATTATACAATATCTGATGTTGTTTTCATGTAAGGATGCCAATATCGTGAACAGTTACCACGTGTAACCAAACTTAAACAATGGATATGTCTTTGCACTTGAACCCTTTGGAGAATTTCTTCAAGAAGGATAACATAATGCTAATGAAATAATATTGACTGACTAAGCTTGTTTTTAAAGGGACTCCTGAAGTTTTTTCACGTTAAGGGACTAGACATATTTTCCTTTGACGAAGTTCTGAACCTATAACTAGTGTGCCATATTTTTTTGTCATTCAGGTCATTATCAGAAAAATCATTTGTATTATGCAAAATGACCCAAACAACGATTTTCACTCAAGTCGGGCTAAGAATCGCACTCAAAACGATGTTTTATTTAACTCTAAGTATATCTCCTTATCATTTTTAGCATGTTTTCCTCATTTGAAGTGCTTTACTTGATCTATATAAGATTTCAAATTTAATGATTTTAGTTTTTTTTGAAATTGTACTTTAAAGATGAGGCATAATCTATTGCAATACTCGTTGAAATAAAAATGTTTCTTTCGAGTCAAAAACTAAAAAGATATAGAGATATATGTATACTATATCTCATTCTTTTATCATATGTTCAACTGTTATTTTCAATAATTACTTATATGTATTGTTTGTCCTTGAAAAATAATGTATGATAATGTGTTAATAGTAAGGAACGAAATGCTAAAATGTCTAAATTTTAAATTCATGTTCTGTGACATTTTGTTTAAATAAATAATGGTCTAAACGCTCTAAAACCACTGAGCACTGACGCAGTTGTCAAAAGTTGTACTCACATTGGCACAATTTCATAATAACATTTAAATGACATTATCATTAAAGGGTATATAGTTTCCTACAAGTAGAGGTTTTGATGCAAAAGCATCAAGTCGCCGGATAAAAAAAAGATTGTATTATCGTGATAAATATAAGAAAATTTCAGTTTAATGGTTCAAGTATAAAGAAAAGAGGAGCAATGTGTTGACTCTGTTGAGTGATGTTTATTCATAATAAAACATCATATCTGAAGCAAACTTGCTTAGCAATATTGTCAAGAAACACATAAATGGTCAAGTTTTGCAAAATATAGAAAAAAATCATACAAGGAAACATTAAAAATCACAATGAATTTGAAACTAACTGAAAGTCTAACACCTTTCCATCGAGGCTTGTAAGGGAAGTAGACCGCCTCCGTGGTCGAGGGGTTAGAGACGATGACTTCTAATCCAGTTACCTCTCTGGCGTGGGTTCGATCCCCGAGAGATGCTTTGGTAGTTTAGCACGGAGGAAGGTAGTCTAGTACTGGTGTAAATCTCCAGTATCGATGGTTAGGAAAATACCCGTTTATATGACTGAAATATTGTTGAGAAAAGGCGCAAAAAGAAACAAACAAACAAACAATTGTAAGGCAAGTGGTATGCTGGTAATTGTACTTGTAATTCTACTTTATATATATACCGTTGTACCATACATTGTAATCCGTATGGTTTACTTTAGTACGGAGCCCCTAAGGTGACATTCTCGACACTTTTCTCCCGGCATTTAATTCGTTTTTACGAAATATTAATTCGTAATTACGAAATATCAATTCGTATTTACGAAATATTAATTCGTTTTTACGAAATATTATTTCGTAATTACGAAATATTATTTCGTAATTACGAAATATTAATTCGTAAAAACGAAATGTTATTTCGTAATTACGAAATAATAATTCGTTTTAACGAAATATTAATTCGTTTTTACGAAATATTAATTCGTATTTACGAAATATTAATTCGTTTTTACGAAATGTTATTTCGTAATTACGAAATATTATTTCGTTATTACGAAATATTTATTCGTAAAAACGAAATGTTATTTCGTAATTACGAAATAATAATTCGTTTTTACGAAATATTATTTCGTTTTTACGAAATATTAATTCGTATTTACGAAATATTATTTCGTTATTACGAAATATTAATTCGTAAAAACGAAATATTATTTCGTAATTACGAAATATTAATTCGTTTTTACCAAATCTTATAAGGTCATTTTGCGCTTGATAAAGAACCTGCTAATCTCACAAATGGGTCATTTACAATCAGCCTTTCGATTAAATGCCGAATGGTTCTCAAGTTATTATATTTAAGTGAACAGGGTTTTTAAGTTAGAAGTCATTATCTGGCCAAAAATGTCTATTTTTTCCTTTTGTCAAATACATGTTCCTATCAGCAGTGTTTTAATGTTTGAGGCAATCTTTTATCACATGTTTCTTTAAAACAGAAACATGCGATATTATTCCGTTCTTTTATCATATACATAAGTAAAACTAATGGGACGAGAGGGGGGGGGTCCAGACTTTCACTAATCTAATCAGTTTAAACAAATTAGAAATGTCCGTGTTTGGATTTAAAGCACAGGACCCCCATTTTAACTTAATTTTCCTAGCGCGTGTACTATCACGGCTGTGGCTCAACGCTATTGACAGGCGATTATTTTAATTTATGTACAATAGTGTAAAGTTAAAAAACTTGGGGAGAACAAAAATCACTATTTATATTGCATGAACATGCCTTATATTCAGTGAAGAACTTAGTTTTGAGGCCTTATTTATAACTATTACCAAAACTATTTGAAACCCTAGAAAAAAATTAATTCGTTTTTACGAAATATTATTTCGTATTTACGAATTATTATTTCGTAATTACGAAATAACATTTCGTTTTTACGAATAAATATTTCGTAATTACGAAATAATATTTCGTAAAAACGAATTAATATTTCGTAATTACGAATTAATATTTCGTAAAAACGAATTAATATTTCGTAATTACGAATTATTATTTCGTAAAAACGAATTAATTTTTCGTATTTACGAATTAATATTTCGTAAAAACGAATAATTATTTCGTAATTACGAATTATTATTTCGTAAAAACGAATTAAGTTCCGGAAAAAAAAGTGTGGAAAATGTCACCTTAGGGGCTCCGTACTTTAGAATGTTTTGGTGTCTGCATAAAAAATATTCTTATGTGCTATCGAAAAAATATACAATTTAGTTCAAATCAATATTCCCGTTGTTACACGTTTAATTGCCTTTCAGTGCGATAAACTATCAACACAAAAATAGTTTATTAGTTTTCTCTGTTCCGGATCCACGGATTTTCCCTCTACGTCATAGTTTTGGAAACCTGCGTGACGGAAAACGACGGAATATAACGAAATCAACCATTATCACTTCAGCATAAATTTATTTTGTGATGTTCAGCCTAAACTAAACTATTGGACGTTCTTGTGAAAGGGCCAAGTTTAACCCTTTACTAAGAAAATAGGGAAAGATTTTGAAAATCTATTTTAATGTGTAAAATATGAGTATACAGACCTTTCTAATGATATAAAACATGAAACTGATTAATGAAAAATAACTTTGTAATGATACATACAAAATTACTATGATTTGCAATTTATCGGCTGAACCATTAACAAGTTAACTCGTATGTCTTATCAGCAATTTGTTACTATTAATAGATTTTATAACACTAACATAAAAAGTGTAGTCACGTGATTCTTACAAAAGAACAGGTAGAAACTGTTTATAATTAGATACAATTATGAAATAGAATAGGTTTCATAAGATATAAACACCCAGATAATTTAAAAGTGTCATTTCAATTATTATGCATGATTTATTTATCATAAAATAGCAACCTTTGACACTTAGAAAAAAATAACAGTATCCCTAAATTTAATGACTTATTCATAGGGATACATTATTTATTCATTTTATAGAAATTGCAATGATGCTTTTTAAGATGTCAATATTTATACATTTCATTTCATTGAGCAACGTTATCATATGTTTGAATTTTTGAAATTACTGAAAAATAATTGTGGTCTTTAATTGTTCACTTATTGACATGCTTTTAATTTAAGATTTTAAGGCCTTCTCCTACCATAGGTATAATATTAAACTATTACAAATATAGTCGCCAGTTTCTACTGGCGACTTATAAAAGATATTTTGCTCGACTCGGAATACACTCCTATTATGTACCTTCTATGACTAAAAGACTTCAAAACACTGACCTGTAAAACACGGCTTGGGTATCAAATCAACAAAGTTGCGTGTTGTATTTATTCTACATGTCTGTTTAAATGTTTGTTACTGTCAATGAAGAAGAAAAGAATCTGAGGTTTACTTCTGCCTTGAAGAGATAAAAATCAAATTTTATTTACACGGGTTCTAATTTGTTTACTTGTAGGAATATTTAATAAAAAGACACCCGAAAGCAGCTGGATTTTCTTTGAAAAGTTTCATTTTCAATAAAGATTGGGGTGTGTCAGGGAGGAACAATGGCTCAGATGTCGTGAAGTACATACAAAGAACAAGTGCACTTACAGGGACGCGTGCCCGTGCAAAGAATATACTTATTCCGTCACGTGTTGCAGTTGACAGAATATTCTGTACACACGAGTTTAATCCAATCACTGGATATAAAAGGTAAATATAAGTCATTAATTCATATTTACTGTTTACAACAAAACAATCTAAAAATTTCGAAATTGACTTTACACAGTTATGGTTCCAGTAAGAATCAACTTTAAAATGTATTCAAATGTATAAAACTATTTGAGGAAAAAGATGATATTCCATTGATAACGATTACATCGTGTCTGTCTTTTTAGCTCACCTGTCACAAAGTGACAGGGTGAGCTTTTGTGATCGCTTTTCGTCCGGCGTCCGTCCGTCCGTCCGTCCGTCGTCCGTAAACTTTTACTTTAAATGACATCTCCTCATAAACCACTAGGCCAATTTCATCCAAACTTCACAGGAATGTTCCTTTGGTGGTCACCTTTAAAAATTGTTCAAAGAATTTAATTCCATGCAGAACTCTGGTTGCCATGGCAACCGATAGAAAAAACTTAAAATATCTTCTTTTAAAAAACCCAAAGCTTAGATGTTTAGCATGAAATATCTTCTAATGGGTGTCTACCAAGTTTGTTCAAATAAAAGCCCTGGGGTCAAAAATTGGCCCCGCCCCAGGGGTCATTGATTTTCCCTATATGCATATAGTAAAACCTTAAAAAATCTTCTTTTAAAGAACCCAAAGAGCTAGAGCTAAGATATTTAGCATGAAACATCCTCTAATGGGTGTCTACCAAGTTTGTTCAAATAAAAGCCCTGGGGTCAAATTTGGCCCCGCCCCAGGGGGTCATTGATTTACCCTATAGGCATATAGTACAACCTTAAAAAATCTTCTTTTAAAAAACCCAAAGAGGTAGAGCTTAGATATTTGGCATGAAACATCTTCTAGTCAGTGTCTACAAAGTTTGTTCAAATAAAAGCCCTGGAGTCAAAATTGGCCCGGCCCCAGGGGGTCATTGATTTTCCCTATATGCATATAGTAAAACCTTAAAAAATCTTCTTTTAAAGAACCCAAAGAGCTAGAGCTAAGATATTTAGCATGAAACATCCTCTAATGGGTGTCTACCAAGTTTGTTCAAATAAAAGCTCTAGGGTCAAAATTTGCCCCGCCCCAGGGGGTCATTGATTTACCCTATATGCATATAGTAAAACCTTAAAAAATCTTCTTTTAAAAAACCCAAAGAGGTAGAGCTTACATATTTGGCATGAAACATCTTCTAGTCAGTGTCTACCAAGTTTGTTCAAATAAAAGCCCTAGGGTCAAAATTGGCCCCGCCCCAGGGGGTCATTGATTTTCCCTATATGCATATAGTAAAACCTTAAAAAATCTTCTTTTAAAGAACCCAAAGAGCTAGAGCTAAGATATTTAGCATGAAACATCCTCTAATGGGTGTCTTCCAAGTTTGTTCAAATAAAAGCCCTGGGGTCAAATTTGGCCCCGCCCCAGGCATACATGTGACATCCCGGCGGGATTTAAAAAAATCCCGATATTTCAACACTGATCCCGATTCCCGATATTACAGCTTGAATTCCCGATATTTAAAAAAAAATCAACATAAAAAAAATTAACAGCACCTGTATCTAAAATGTAAACCGTGCCTCCGGGCATTGATTGTTATCTGTCCATATCCTAAATTATAGCGGATTAAATGTTGAGTCGCTAATTAACAGCAAGATGACGTAATAAACAGTTCCAATACCCAAAGTTATTCTCACATGTTTAACTTATCACGTTTAACTTATCACGTGTCGTGTGTCAGTCAATTGACCTCTTTTGTAATTTGGCAGTAGGTATTACACGCTACGTCATCAAAACTACCCTGTAAATTTACATGTATGAATTCGGCTCAACCTTTGATTTTCTTTGATTAGTGCCGCACTGATAAAGATAAAAGGGGAGCAGAATCATTTAAAGTGGATCATTCAAAACCTGTTTGAGATGTCTAATTAACCTATTTTTAGTGAGTTGGTAATTTTTTGTTTTGTTTAGGAATTACGCAATCATCGAGGCAAAAATGTGGATTTAATTAACAGAACGATTCTTGCATTTATTTTGAGTCTTTTACTTATGTTACGTTATTTAACTGCCATAGTCTTATGTTTATAAATAGTTGTTTGCACGTTTTCAAAATAGCTTGTGTTTAATTATTGAATGACTGAAAAGGACATTATTATTCTTCAAACTGAAAATAATGAAAATGTGAAAGTGTGACTGTTTTAGAAATAGCCAGTATGACTACACTTATTTATTAATCTATTTATTTATTTTTTTGGTGAAATAAATTAATATTGATCAACAAAAACATCATAAAAAGTATTATCATTTAATGATTTTGAGGGTAATATAGATTCTTTGAACCAAATGTGCCAAACACGCACTGAAATTCGAGTCGATAAAAAAATCCAGTTTTGAGCCTCAAAATCCAGCTGAAAATCCAGATTTGGCCCATTTCATTTGTCACATGTATGCCCCGGGGGTCATTGATTTACCCTATATGCATATAGTAAAAACTTAAAAAAATTTCTTTAAAAAAACCCAAAGAGCTAGAGCTTAGCTATTAAGCACGAAACCTCTTCTAGTGGGTGTCTAACAAGTTTGTTCAAATAAAAGCCCTGGGGTCAAAATTGGCCCCGCCCCAGGGGGTCATTGTTTTTCCTTTTATGTATATAGTTAAAACATAAAAAATCTTCTTTTAAAAAATCTTAAAAAAGCTAGAGCTAAGATATTTAGCATGAAACATCTTCTAATGAGTGTTCTACCATATTTGTTAAAATTAAGGGCCCTGGGGTTAAAAAAATTGGGCCCCGCCCGGGATCATTGATTTTTCCTTTTATGTATATAGTAAAAACTGAAAAAATGTTCTGTTAAAAAGCCCAAAGAGATAGAGTTTAGATATTAAGCATGAGATTATCTTCTAGTGAGTGTTTACCAAGTTTGTTCAAATAAAAGCCCTGGGGACAAAATTGGCCCGCACAGAGGGGGTGGGTCATTGTTTATCACTGTATGTGTTTAGTAAAAACTTAAAGATTTTCTTAGAGCTAGAGCTTAGATATTTATCATGAAACATCCTCTAATGGGTGTCTACCAAGTTTGTTCAAATAAAAGCCCCTGGGTTAAAATTAGCCCCGCCCCTGGGGCCTATATACAGGTGAGCGATTTCAGGGCCATCATGGCCCTCTTGTTTACAGAGTCTGTTTTTTTACACCAGAGTTTATTACATTGTATGCAACGCAGAAATGGTAAATAAACAATTAAACACTGATTAAAAGACACTTGTTTTTTTTTTCCTTTTCAGGTATACAGTTAATGAATCAACACTTGCACTCAATCATTACCGCGTATGTTACGACAACATTAAACAAATATGTGATAAACGAAAGAGCGTAACAGACGTGTCTATAATAAAAGTGATGGACAAAATACGAAACATAACGCGCAATATGATTTGATGCTGGAAGTTATTATTTCGAGATCTTGATAAATCGTGTTCATAATGAATATCTTCTAATTGTCGTTTGACACAGTCACTGCAGTCATAATGATGACATATGCTGCTCGGCATTACTGTAGAATATGTGTTTGATCAGTGGTGTGGTTCTAGGACACACAATTCATCTGTATTGTTCTCAAAGTCTGCACCTTCCAAGTATCTGATCTGTTGCCACAAAAGCAATGTGATGTTTGACATTAATAGATCAGAACAGATACTTTATTTTTTACTTGTACAATTTATATACATACGCAAGCAGATATATCGCTGTTCTTTATTACCAACAAATTTGTGTAGATACAATGTACAAGAAAACTCACGGTGCTTTAACCCCGACAGGGCATGAGGGAAAATTTGTAAATTTTTGCAAAAAAATTTTTTTTGAATCTTAAATTTTTTAATTTTTGTTTTCTTTTGTGTACTTTATATTTTTTAAGGACCTTTTTCCCTATTATTTGGTTTAAATAATATAAGCTACTACATTTGAAATTTAAAAAAAGAAACCTAGGTAAATATCAAAGTTCATACAAATGTAGTATATAGGTATATTACTGTGATATACCATTCTTAATGTATACAAAAGTGTTTAATTGGAACCATTCACCGCTTAACATTTGCCGTGCCTCAAACAAACAAAAATACAATAGCACTATACTACACATCTTTCAACAATGTTTCCTCTTTTGACTATTTAAACTGATATACTTTCAAATACTTGAAAAGTTATTGTCCAGTATTTATACGCTAAAGTTTTAACAAACAGAAAGTAAAGGATAATAGATTTCTTATATACTCGAAAAAAAAAATGGAATTTTTTATTCTTGCTTTTTGGTCGCCAGTGGTAAGCCAAGATGGTAGCATACATGTCATGTCTATTTGAAGGAATGGATATAAACAAACTAAGAAACTAAACAAATACAACAACTTATATAGTTTATGTATGATTTTATATAACAAAAAATACAAATATACAAATCAGAGAGTACCGTCCTGTGTTGCATGTCAATTCGGTGTTTTATAACATGTTGAAATATTTGCTTATATACATTTTTTTTTCATAGAAAAAAAATGCACTCAATTATCATCATAGTAAAAATTGCTCCAATAATACATGTTTATACACAACAGAAACAGACAGTTAATTGCCACATTGATAACTTATTAACATCAGCTCCTATCTTATTCAATTACACTACAAGTGATGGTGTATACAACCAAGAATTCTGAACACAGCAGTCCTTTCAACATGATCTAAGTTGTCCCTCGCTGCCTGTCCTAATTTCCTTTTATAAACCTGCTTTTTAATTCAAGTTTTGCACACGTCAGTAAATCAAGTTTTACCTCCTGAATCAGAGAACCATTGTGTTCTTGGTTTGATTTTCTCGACTACTTTCAGAATTTCCTTGTCGGTTTTTGCTCGATTTCTGTCACATAAGTGCTTCAAATTGGAGTAACATACTCGATAGTGATTTATCGTTGCTATAGAACCTTTCACTATAACTCTGAAACAAAAAGTTGGACACTTTATTACGTGTATATTCTTTATGCCTTGTACTCATGAATTAAATTGTTTCATATTAGGTAAAAATGAATCATAAAAATGGAATACAACAATCTCTAATTACTGTCCTATTCTTCTCTTATATATGACGGATAAAATGTGATCTTTCATAATGATGATGATGATGACGACGACGACGACGATGATGATGATGATAAACATTGATAATAATAAAAAGTTACAGTTAAAGAAATAAAATAATAGTAAAAATTATTATTTTTTTAGTAACAACGGCATCGACGACGTCGGCGATGATGATTTTATTAATTAAAACACATTTATAATAAAGGAAAGAAATTTAAACGAGTATGGATCTTAAGGACAAATAATAAGATCGTACATAAACCAATCTTTATAAAAAATAACATGTTACAATTATTTGCTTGTAGATTTGAGATAGTTTCTGATATTAGAACATAGAACATTACCTTTTGTAACCATTCTTTGGTGTGTATGTATGTGTATGGAAGAAGCTGTTAAATAAAACTCTCGACGGTAGGAGGATATTCTTTCTTCTGGCATAAATACCAGTAAATAATGGGGTCCGTTTTACAAACTTTTCCACAGTAGATCCGTTATGTGTACCGCTTATTCCCCATTTCTTATTGAAAATATAAGAATTAAATGTAAAACCGGCAGCACCAGGATAAGTTTTCGTCAAGTATGTCTGAAAGAATGTTGTTCATATAAATAAATTAATTAATTGTTATAAATATCGACATAATAAATTTTTGTATCCACTTGAAGGGGTCAAAGAAAGGCAGCAGGTACATTAACATACATTTTATGTCTTTTAAAATTGTATTATTATGTGTATAAATGAACAGATTTGAAGTCGCAGCGACATTGTTACTTTGCACATACATTAAGTTTTTTCTTCTTCAATGAATATGTGTAAGAAGTATTTTCAATGAAATTTGATTATGATAACATTTTATATATGTATGACACGTGTTCGTAAAGTTAGCCAGACAGCCAGAGCAGCCGGAACACTGTCCAGTTCATTATTCCGGCGGCCAAATTCAGGTACTTTACGACGAAAAACATGTAATGCTTTTTTAACAAGTAAGAATGATACTTAATTTTCTATTTTCAGCTTGAAGCTTAGGTTTTAGAAGAAAAAGAAAACGAATAGAAATCATTTTATAGCTACATCAGAAAAGTCTACATAATTACAGATAGGACTATTGGTATGTTGGTATAAGAGTTGTGGGCCTTTACACGTTTCAAATTTAACAAAGTAGACATTCCAACCATATTGCAAGTGTAAAAACAATTTCTTAACATTAATTCTGAATGTGGTTGAGTTATGAAACAGGCGGTAGCCACAGCTAACATACTATCTAACAAGCATAGTGCACATTTTATAATCTTTTAATGATTAATACATGGCAAAAAAGAGAGCTACCGACTGGCACAATTACGCGAACTAAGTGAAAACATTAAATTTATGAAACATGACCAGGAAATATCTAAGCGTTAGAAATTCAGGAGAAATTTTTAATTACCATCATGTTCTTCAGATTGTTGTGTTTTCGTGGCAGTAGATATTCGTCCAAGTCAATAATTGCAAAGTATGTGTAACCATGGAAACGAGAAAACATATCATAGACAAGAACTTGCTCGTCCTCCCAGAAAACGGGGACCTTCTGACCGACTTTTCCTGAAACCAAGTTATCATTATATAAGATTGTGCAGACAAAATAATATGAATGATGTTATGAAATCATCTTCGCCGTAACGAGTTAAACAACAAACTTAATATGCACAAAATTATTCTCGATGTACATGAACAATTCATTTCACAAGGTACAATACCATTGAATCAGAGAATAAAACGTAACAAAATTTATTGCTCTTGTGTTCGAAGTTATGTCCATAACGTGACCAGTGAATTCCTCATGGTAGCTCGCACTTTCCACATAAACAGGTTCAGTTCAACATAACCTTTAACATTTTCAAATTTACTGTTATATATACATGAATTTCGTGACCCTTTTAGTATAAACCTCCTCGAAGTATAGGTTAGAGTGCATATTTGGTGTTCTTCGTAAATAAGAAAGCTAAAAAGGAGCGGAGCTTGCGAAGCGACTGTAGCTTTCTTATTTACGAAGAACATCCAATATGCACTCTAACCGGCTTAGTGCTCCGCCCACTTGCGTTTTATAATATAAAACGTCCAGTTTATATAAAATCTGTTCTATTAAGATTTGTAACCTGAAAATTTGAAAAATCCTCGTCGGTGATTGGCTTAAAAAAATTGGCGAGCACTAATATACATTACGGATTTTCAACAAGGTCTTATTTGTTTATGTGTTACATACATAGCAAATTCATTTACACATATAAAATAAACAGAGATAGAATGTTGATGAATGTATTAAAAATGTTTTAAAAAATCCTCTTGTCATTCATGATATTCAATGAGAAAAATCTAAAATTAAACAATCAGAATAAAAATAATTAATCTTAAGTATATACATACGCAATCTTTTCATCGGGAAATTAAACTTTCTCCACTCTAGAACTCCCATGTTGTAATAATGTCCAAGAATTTTCTGTGTGTTTCTTCCGATGTTATAAGTAAATGTGAAAATCTTATCTACACCCATTTCAATGTAAAACTCTATCCAGTAAATCAGCGCCATATTGTCAATATTTCCATATAATAGTTTCAAGCATATCACCATGGAAACGGGTTTTGCTGGTATTTCAGGTAGTAAAGGCCTTATATATACTTGTTTGTTTTCCGGACATTGTTTCCTTAAAAACTGTAGCGTCACGCCCTTCACGTCACTCAGGGGTCCTTTTATTGGACATGCGATCTGGGTCCCTAAAAGCGGAATCCTTTTATTCTGATGAGTTCTCTTTGGATTCAAATATTCAGATATTTTCCCAGAATTCCGAAGCACGCAGCATTTAATGGGAATAGTTTTATGTATAATATAGTGCCAACCGTTCAACTTAATTTCTGCTTTATAGCCATTTCGTGACGTTGCATTAGACCCGATAGCTGACAGTATGAATATTTGTAGGTCCGACGATGTATAATAACTCCAATTATTACGAATTTCAAATTGTTTTGGGATTTTAGTTTCCAAATGTTCGCTGGTATTCAAACTGGTGTCTTTAGTATTTTCTTCAGCATTTCCTGTGCCAGTGTTGATAGTCCCGCGAAGTAAAGTGGAGACATTACTGAAATCTTCCTTGTGTCTCAGAGGTTTTAACAGCGTCGTGTTGTGACTCATACCGGAAGCTGTTTCATGAGCAACAAACGCAATGACGTCACGTATGAAATACGTCGTCCTATCGCTGAGAGATCCGTTGATGTACATCTGTGTAACAAAAATATTTTTAATTCAATTGAAATTCAAGGCATATTATGCATCAGAAACGAATACATTTTTACTTCTTTAGAAATGACAAAAACATGAGTTTAATAACGTTTAGATAATGGTTTTAGAGCGTGTCAGATTATTACCTGAAAAAGTAGTCTAATTTTGAAATATTTGCCATAAAAGTAGCAAAATGTAAACAAAGTAGCATTTTGACTTCCATCTTAATACTAAATCACTATAATTGTACTTATTGCCAATAAGCAACATAGGGAAAAAGATAGTTGCGATAATAAGAAACTGAATAACTCTTTAGAATACGATATAAGTACACAAATATAAACAGCTTTTGAGAAATAAAAAATAAAATAAAAGCATTTCTACGGCATAATGGGCCTACAACTGCATTTTGATACAACATAAAATCCAACTTTGTTTCACGCATTATCATTCTCATTATCATTACATGTACATGTATTATTATTTGGGTATTGATAATTTTACAGAAAAAAACCTAGGTTTATTTAAAACGTTATACTTTTTCATTCATAAACTTAATGTTAAGATAATTTCTCCAAAACACCATGTATTTCATTGTGGATTTATGTTAAACATCGTCAATAGCATTAAGAAAAACAATATAGAAAAAAAGAAACAAATATGTAAAACTTACTGTATGAATGTCGGGCGCAATATCTATATAAACAAAGGTGGACATTAAGCCAACAATGCCAAATAAAAGTAGTATATATCTAGAACATCTACCGCATGATTTAACTTCACATGGAATAATTCGTCTTAAACAACAACACATACTTTAACAGGAAGCTATTTAATTCATGTACACATGTCATTTAAATTATTATTATAATTGTTATGTATGTTTCGCGGCTATACTTAAGGTTTCTTTATCATCCATTATAACTATTTTATCTATAATGTACAAGTGGCTTCGGGCATAATTTGACAAACAAAATAAATGTTTTGTTATTGTTATATATATTGTATGAATGTACACTAGTAAATTGATCAAAATGCTAGATATTTAACGATATTTCAAAGTTACACATATGCTATTTTGTTTTTCATTCTAAGAGTGGTTAGAGTATTTGGAATATATTATTATTTACATTTATTTTCCAGATAAATACTTAAAAATATATCTTCTGTTGTTACAATCCGTTTTAACTCACAAAACATTTTTTAGAATAGGCGTAATATGGAAATTTCGAATATGTGTTTAGAATTCGAAATCGTATATAAAAATGTGCATAAAGACGTTTTTGTAAATATATGACAATTTATTTGGGTAATTTTATCTCTAACATCGAAATGAAATCATACGGTTCATTTCATTTGAAGCGATTTTTACTCCTGAAATTAGAGTTGTTGTCTTTGACTGAAATTTTAATATCAACACATGTTTGATTTAATTTTTATTTACGATTTATTATCATCTGTTGTCTTACATCTTTAATGAATTTTGTGAACCAGGGAAGAATGGATGTGATTTTATGTTTTATATCGGATAATGTCGGATATGCATGCCATCGCACGATAAAACTGGTTTCATTTATGCACCGAATTTTAACTGATATACAGGACTCCTTAAATCTATGCACCAAAAGGGGAAAGTAATCTGATCTGTGTTGTGACGGGATATGAAAGGCATTCGCTACATTATAGAAAGCAGAACAGAATAGAACAGAATCGAATCGAATAGAAAAGAATGGAATTTAAAATGTCCTTGAAATTACCTAAAATAAGCAACAAAATAAAATTCAAAGCCTGGTAATCAAAACATGTTTTCATCCTGCGAAATTTAAATAAATGCTATAAAACACTTTTCATTCCATGAAAATGTCTATTTGGAAACTGAAGCAACACGAAAGTCCTTAAAAGCCTTGTGTTTGGTTGATTAATAATATAATTCTTTCTATCATAAGGTTGCATACTCAGTACTGTATACTCTACACCCAGTTTTTTAACTGGCATAAAAGAAAATGTGAAAATGTCACCAAAACGTTTTATTCCAAAATTGTTCCCATGTTAATACAGATGAATAACGTAATCTCAATTGCATGCTTTTGATAGCATAATATCGTGTCAATCAGTATTTTCATATCGTCGCACTAATGCTCTTTTCGTTTCTATTTGCATATTACGCCAGCGGGCGGAAGAAATGTTCCTTTTTCGAGTTTGCCCTCTTCAAATGATATAAAAACATTTTCCTCTTCTTGTACCAACAGCCTACAGAAAAAAGTATGACTAATGTAAATGTGTATTTATGCAAATTTATAATAAATTAGTTGATTATCATACAGTCAAATTTATGTTTCTGTAAACAACAAATGGATAGTACGATCTTTGCTGGGCGTCTATGTTAATTGTAAGGACATGGTTTCCACGTCAGAACTCTGTGTAGAGGTATTCTCTAGAACAGGTTTGGCTGCACTTTATATAATTATTATATATAGTTTATCACTAAACTATTGTATACTTTAAGCAACTATGCATGGGTCGTTTGAAGCAAAGTTGCATTCAGATAATTTGTAAAAAAAATAAAATGAGTTGTTTTTTAATCATTTATCAGACGGCAAACATGTAATTGTAGCAATAAATAATGACGCATCTGAAATACTTACTTATAAGGTAAATCATTCGTGGCATGGAAGTAATAATCTAATGTGAAGAGAAAGAATTCAGATCTCCAGTGATTATAAGTTGTAAAATTATCATGTGCTTCTTCTATAAACTCTAGATCCGGATATAGTGGACTGTTAGGGAACTTGTTGTAAATTGTGCTGCAAATAACAATTATAATAGACTAGCACTTTCATATTAACATTTTCGGTCACTGTTGTCAATTTGCATACATAACGCAGGCTTAGACCGATATTGTTGTATCTCTTTATTTAAATTCCGTCCATAACGAATGTTAGAATTGAGCCAATCAGAATCAATGCATAGATATAGGGCAAAATGCCTTGTTTTCTAGGCGTATGTTGCTTTTAACACGTACAGCACGAGAAAAGAGATGACGTATATTGACGTCTGCTTCAAAGTTGTAAATCTAAAACCTTCTTTGTCTTCTAATAGTCAATTATTCCTAGAAATTAACACTCTCTTTTTTCTTTAATAGCGCCAATTAGCATTCATTAAAGTGTTAAGGAAACAAAAAAATAATGAATCTTTCAAAACATGGAAATACTAATTAAAACACTACCAACTATATGTACCTAATACAACCATATAAAATGTTCAAAATTTTTATATATAATACATACATGCTTTGCAATTCACATATTGAAAACTATTGTTCTCTATTCTTTTTATTCAAATTTTAAATTTACATACTGGTCGGAGACCATCAATCGGACACTTTTGGAACATTTTTCCATACAGATTTCATAATTTTTAACCTAGAGACCAAAATCTTTAACACAGTTCAGCTAGGTTCTACTCCTAACTAACAAACTAGTTTGTTTATTTCTGATTGTATCAACACTTATATCTGAGGCTCGACAAGGAGGGTATCAAAATGACCTAAATTGTCTACACTACAGTACCATGTGTCCGGACAGATATGTACAAGACGGGATTTAATTCAGATAAAAGCTTGGGTGTTTTGATTTTTGATTTTTAACATGATATACAATATGTCAGCAACAAATGCTGAAGTTTTGGATATTCTATTATTTCCTCTGCAAATGATTATAGCTGGTATATGAGGTCAGATATTGCTTTTTGACCCCCTAATTTCAACGTCAACATTCTTGAAATAGGCATTAAAATATTACCATTTACGGATGTTGAAATAAATTTATTTACTTAATTTTAGAAGAATCAGAATTTTATTGTTGATAAAAAAGTAACTGACAACCACTGAACAAAGTAAATACTAAATTAAGCATTTTCGGGGCTGTCCGGGTTTGGTGGTTGTCCGGTTTTGGTGGTCCCCAACCAGTAACAAACCGCTGAAAACATTTTTTTCTGTACATGTTAGACGGAGTAAATTTTTTAATGTTAAACATATATCTTGAGACGCGCCTTTTTAATGGAATGAAAGTTTTAAAATATTGTATATTTACGTGACTGTACACGACCGGAAGGGAGGCTCTGGAGAGGGGAACAGGTTCAGCATCTTGCCGATATCATACAAGTATATAAATATATAGAGAGGAGGCCCGTACTGCGAACACGCGTAGTTAAAGTCTTCTACTTGATTGATATACTGCTGTAATAACTCAGCTTCACTTTGATTTAAACCTGTAAAAAAATAAGAGATTCTCAAACGTTAATGGAATCCCGTAATTTTAAAGAGACTTTCATATATATCTTTTATGACTAAACTTTCCAGCAAGCTTACGGAAGGTTAGTGGTTTAACTCCGTAGTGGAAAGTCAAACATTTATATGTCTATGGCATTTACAGTATAGGTGTAACTTGAACGCCACTCATCATAAGATTGATAACGAAGATCTTAAATAGAGATAATCTAAAAATGGTTGTTGCTTTGGAATATATGCGACAAACGAATTATTTCATAAATAATATATCTTACATATTACTCTGTTGTTGTTTTTTATCAAACTGTGTCTCTGTCATATTTGTATTTTGAAAATGACCAAAGGCAATTTATATATATCTACAATGTTGATAAAACGATGATAACAAGATGTTTTGTTTATGTCTCTGTTTTAATGAACACATATGTCTCTGAGACATGCATAAATAATATACAAGGTTTTACACACCTTTTGGTACACCATAACTGTCAAGTCTCATATGTCTGGAATCCTGGTCAACATACCAACCAGCCTTGATAAACTCACGTGGGCTCTGTACGTTAACGCATGACTGTAATGAAAGATATTAGCGACAATGACGTTTTTTAATTATGCATACAATGTATTTGTAACGTGGATTTTTATTGGACTAAAGACTTGTGTTTATTATTTATATATATATATATATATATATATATATATATATATATATATATATATATATATATATATATATATATATATATATATATATATATATATATATATATATATATATATATATATATATATATATATATACAGCTATTGAAAAACAATGCAATTGTGCTGTATTATAAAAACGTACTAGTAAAAACGGGTGCAATTATAGCCCTTGCAACGGTCTGGTTAAATATACTACTGAACTGAAAGCCGGTGCTAGGAGGCCTGAGGAATTTTGCACATTTTCATTAGACTCTTTCAAACCGAGTCTGCAAAATTACATCTAATTTTGTTGTGATTTATGCTTCCGATGAACCACTCTTTCATTTTCTTTATAATACTGCACTTTTGTTACGTCTCTTTTCATTGCATAATCGTGACATTTAGATAGTTTTATATACACGGCTGCTGATATCTCTTCTCTATTTCTTTGAATGAAAAGGAAAGTTGCCGTATTATAAATTCGTTATAAAGAAACTTGACAGGTTATATGGCCATATATAAGCAGCTGTTTGCAATTAATCCTCGCATAGCAAATCGGGTTATATGTACAAGCAACTGTTTATTTGTACACATTTGTATTGACAATGAGTGACTGAATACCTATGAATTACTTCACAATTTGATAAATAAGGGGCAAACAAGATGTAAGATGTTAATTGTTTTTACAAAAAAATCTAGATTGATATGCAACAGCATAACGTTGATTTTGATTTTTAATTTAATCAGGAAATATTTTCATATAGAAATATAAATAAGCTGTTGAGGTCAGTCACACTAGCTACATTTTAAAATTAACGAGATTTCAAGCTTATTTATTCCTTTAATATTTAAATGATTTGTTGTTTTCAGATTCTGAACTTGAATATTAAACTATATCTAATCAGTGATTAGAATATGGGCAAGTTAGTTGAGGAAAATAAAATCCGGCATGTTAACACATTGATTAATGTGGTTTTGTTCCCTGCACCCCATCCAAACTTCATCCATACTTTAAAGCTGATAAAATCTCGGCTCATGTGCGTCCTTTCTTAAAAATGCATATTTTCTTAGTGATTAAATATTGACCAGTCATTTATATTAACTTACTCAGAAATGTGAATATTTTTCTTGCATCTCATCAGAAATTTATCCATTTTTAATCCATGACAACATAATGGTTCATGCGAGTCAGAGATATAAACTGTCAACAAGCAGTTATGATATATAGGGAAAAAACACAGACAAGATCTGCAAATCTCCAATAGAAGCGACGCAAAGAGAGGCCACTGCGTCGGAGTTTGAAGATCTGCTAGAACCTGCTAGTGAATTATTTTTACTATTATTATAAGTCCGACATAGGTACTTGTACATTATTTGTAGTATTTTTTAGTATATATCTGGTAATAGAAGAGTTACCTTGTAAACAGATGGCCATGTGGGCAAGGGTGGTACGCTATGCACCCTGGTTACAAGTCCGAATGTTATCCATGTTAAAATTGTTCTACTGAACACGGTAGCCATTGATGATTGACGTGTTTGATTTTGGTGACAATAATATTGAGTGAAGATAATATACCAATCATGTATATACTACAGTGATAGACTATGGACTGTTAATTTACTATATATAGATATGATATCCGCAGTGATAAAGTCCTTATTACACGCTATTATCATATTTATCAATTATATTTTCTCGCAATATGTAGTTGTCCAAATCAAAATCATAACTATTTTACTCTGGTCTTTAAACATATAAAAATGTTTGAAATGAAAACTACTGCGCCTGTAACATTTCAGAATATTTTATTATTTAAAAATAATAAGTGATTTTTTATAAGCCATGGTTAATATAATAATAAGATAATATATCGGATATAACTATATAACTATTAATCACGTAAATTCTGTTATACCAGAGACATAGTTAATGCACTAAGTTGTTGTTGTTGTTGTTATTGATGTTGTTGTTCTGTTAAGTGCTGCATTTACTGTCAGTTCTTTTAAAGTCTTAAATTGTTTAGTACATGCAAAAATCTATTCATAACTAGGAAAAATAAAATAACTAATACACTATATTGTGGTCAAACTATTTTATTAAGCATGCATGATGAGAGAAAAGATTCATTCAGGTTTTCGATATTTTGTTACCAAGGAAATTAATACATCATGAACAGCTCTTCAAGATTGTTACTATATACTATATAAGTATCTAAACACCAAAAATGATGCATAAAGCAAAAAGGTGATACAATATATAGGAGCCGCGTCACGACAAAACCAACATAGTGCGTTTGCGGCCAGCATGGATCAAGAACAGCCTGCGCACCCGCGCAGTCTGATCAGGACCCATGCTGTCCGCTATCAGTTTCTCTACAACTCCTGGTAAGATCCTCGTACATATCTGTTTCTCAACCATAGAAACACATGCAGGTTTAAATCTATTTTTAGTAACCATCCTTGAATATTCTGTCAAAAAGTTACATGATGTTATTATTTATGGAATGACAACTAGTGCAATGCAAAGACTAAAATTAAAAGCGCGCAGGAGCCTTTTTTTAAGGAGCAAATATTATTATGAAAATTTACAACATTTGTCTTCGTCTGCATCTTCAACATGAAGAAACAGTCCAAAACATGGTATAAATGTAATTATATTTATAACAGTAAGCTGTGAATGATCAGTTTCACTATTAAGTAATAAAAGTGCCCTAAGTAATTCAGGTATAACAAGTTTGTGCTATAAGCATGACTGTTTAATAAGAATTCGCAAAGAAAGAGGATAAAATAGCATCATCTACTTTCTATATAATACTATAGTATAAACCTTCTTGACTTGCACTAAATTAGTTCTCCCCAATATAATTAAACGCATTTTACCCAGGTTTTATTACCATGTTAATTTCATAAGATAGGTACGAAAAACGTATATGTATAAGAAACCTTTTAAAACAGTAACGTCTAAAATATAGTTTAACTTAATGAATTAATAAAAAACATTAGTCCGTGAAAGAAAGAAATCCCACATATATAATAAATAGAACCACGTTTCTCTAACAATTCTGTATATTTCACTACGCTACATTTTTTTTACAGAAACTAACAAAAATAAATAAATAGAAACGGAGAAATAAATAGAATAAATTACACATTGAGACATAGTTTTTTTCCCTCAGTTAAGCGGTCATGATATAAGGATAAGTAAGTTTTAATCCACTTCCGGTATTTACTCATTTAATATGACGTGTTACGCCGACGTTGTTGTCATATCCGGTACTATATTCTCTCTCGGTATCTTTGCGCCGTGGTGGTCGTACGATGTTACATTCATCACATCTATTTGTGGCCTTTTCAGAAATGGCATAGTTACTGCTGAGGAGGCAATTTTCGCTGTGCAGGTTTTTTGGCTTATTGTCGTCTGCATCGAAACTCTGGTGCACATCAATGACGGCAATCTCACAATTGTTTCCAGGAACTTTGGTCTGAGTCTTCAGGACGATTTTATCATACGAATCAGGGATATCATCGTTGTCATCTTCACTGGTGGCAACGTTACTGCTTCTAATGACTTTCATTTTAGCCTGGGAATCCATTCTTTCACATTCGTCATGAGTTCCAACAGCAGGGTTTACACAACCTTCTCTATGTGCATCCACGTCTGCAACAGTTGCATAAATAGATTCGCCGTCAGAAGCTACTTCCCAACCTTTCCCATACGTCTCACTGGCACTTCCGCCGGAAGCGTAAACTTCTTCCTCCCGCTTTATTCTCTGACGTCTGAAGAAAAAAAATCCCTTTATTATTTTTATGATTACAGCTGGTATTGCAATCTTTTGCTTTTATTACTTACGACATTGTTACCGGAGTGTTGTATTTGTAATGTACATATTTAGACTGTACAACACAAATAAAGATCTGTCATTTAGGTGAGTTACAGAGACCATTGTCCGTTAAAGATATGTGAAAATTGCAAACTTGCTGCGTGTAAATAAATGTACAAAGCTATTATTCCCATTCTTATAATTCGTAATAGATAAAATTGTAAATCATTAAAAAAAACCCGTTCTGTGCGAGATTCGAACACACGACGACCCGTTTATAGACGGAAACATTAAAAAGATCTGAATTAGAGACAAATATGTCAGTGTATGTGAAGTGATTGACTGTACGTTACACTAGCTGTATACAGGAAATGATAAGTTGTAAATAAGTATAGCTAATTTATATGTATCAGAACATCAAGCGTCATAAAACTGTTTCAAACTCACTTTCTGTAATTATGAAGAAACAGGATTCCAACCGAACCCAAAATGAGGACAGCCCCTATCCCGGCAAAAACCAGTGCCACCATACCACCTGTAATAAGATATATCAAAACCATGGCTTTGCTCGAATTAATTAGATCAATATAGTAAATATTAAGAAACGCTTTTAAATGTATTGTGAAGTTTAAAGGCTAATTTGGCAGGGTAAATTCATACATGCATATAATTACTCTTATGTTTCTTTTTCTATAAATCATTTATAACAAATATTGAAATATATATTTTGTTTGTCCTTTTGAATGAAATTATACCATGCTTTATATAAAACGCTACTTAGGTAGTGATCTAGTGGTATAATGGTATTTACTATATAATCAATAGAAACCTATTATGCAAACGCAAATGGCAATGCAATTATTTACCGGAAGTTTGGTTCTCAGCGTTCGTCTTTTCTACAGAAGATTCACCATCTGCCACAACTTTTCCTGCATTATTTTTCTTTGGCGGTCTTCGACCAGCGCCACCTTGCGGTCGTCCTCGATTCCGGTTGTTTTCGTTCTTTTTTGGCTGATTCTTTACTGGCGGCTTATTTTCCGCCACATGTTGCGTTGCCTTCTCCGAGGGATTTACAAATGATGGCGATTGCACGAATGTATTCATTGGCAAATTTACTTTCAGGGTAGGTTCTTGATTTCTAGTTACAGGTGGGTCGCTTGCAATTTTAATATTCCATGTTGGTTTAGGGCCGGAAGCGGTGGGTGTTGGAAACTGGGGCATCATTGGCATCATGGGCATCCCAAATCCGGGACGGAACGGCATGGTTCCCTCGTTTTTCCTTGTTTCCGGTGCTGGCGGTCTCTGGAGAAGTTTCAGGCCCTTAGTGTCAACTTTTCCACATTCTAACTCGATCATAGGTTTATTACCTATGTTGTCGGCTAAAACATGAAGATATACATGTGTATTACTGTGACGTTATAATCAGAATGATATTTCTTCTGATCATGATCATCTGTATCTATTTTTAACATCAAATAAGTATTTATATTAACATAAAAAAGAAAACTTGAATCTGTTAACGTTGTCGACATAGAATAAAGTAATAGCCGAGAATTTATTTTAGTAACTACGTTATAAAGTTACTGTCACATTTATTTGCGCTGCAGTTTTTAAGAATGGATGCACGATCGCTATGCTTTATCACTTTACATCATCGAAGTGTCTAATTGCTTTATTATTGATCATTGTTGTACTATAAAAGTACAAAGAAGGCATACGTTAATACCCTAGCCAGAAAAGGATTCAACGGTTTCTGAAACAGCTATTGTCTTTATAAATCAATGTATTCTATTAATTCTAAGTAGAGTACACTATATTTTACCCGTAAACCTTGCCAGCAATCCTTGCTTCTTCATTGGCCCTCCAGATGCGTAGCTAATTCGAACAGCGCCCTGTAACCATCTACCGCCCACGTGCTGTTTCCCGCAAACTTCTATCTCTTTATCTATACCAGTCTGGTTAATGTTCTTCTTACTCTCCACCAGAACAAAATCATACGGACACTGGTCACCTTGGCTGTATTAAAAATATAATTATAATTGTATTTTTTATAAACAAGTTCTTGATAAATAATTTCAGACCAAAGTCAAATGACCTATTGGAAATAACTGTGAATAATTAGAATAAATCATTTTATTTGAAAATTAAACAAATCCCCAGGATAGCCGAGAAATTGTTTCTTCACAAGATGTGTTGTTTTTCAAACTTATGATAAAGATGAATATTTCCGAAATACAATGATATCTTTAATCCATAAAGAGTCTATATGTTCTATTGGACCTTTTCAGTGTTTACAGTTTTATGTAAATTGGCTAACTTGTTATCCAATTGCTACACTGATATAATACATAATCACTGGTTGACCTGGTTGCACAAAAGAACACATGGTTATGTTTGTGATACTGTTTGTGAACAGTTGACCTAGAAATAAATGGAAAAGGTGGGGCTAAATGTTCCGCTACAGAAAACCGTAAAGGTCCATAGGCAAGTGCGCTCTCAGTGGTGACGAGGCAATATTTAAAACAAGAGGATAAGTGTGTAAAGTCTGACCTTGACAGTTGAGTCTGTAGATAGTCCATGTACATATCAGCCCCGTCCTTTGACCTCATAATACACTCACACATCTGAACCCCTGACATTCCGGTGCTCGACGTGCCCAGATACCCAGGTGATGTTATTATGACGGACGCCCCACGTGCCACTGTATTCACGCTCTCGCATATCTCGAATGTCGCCCAAGCTAAAATGTTAATGCCCGAGTAAATATATTAAAGAAAGAAAAAAGTCACAATGTATTAATAATACTCACGTCCATGAAACGAAACTCGAATATTTTAATACTTAAAGTGACATGCGAGCTTGGCATGAATGATAAATTATTTTGAGGCCCATGGAATCCATCTGAATTCATAAAAAAGAGTGGGACAGTCATTTTTATTTTAGGCAGATTCATATTTTTTCCTAAACATTTTCCATTATCAATTGTTGTTCAATCACTATTTTAACAGTCAATCTTCTTAATTATATAGTCAATTCAGCTCAACTTGACAATGAAACAATGAGTATAATGTCACTAAAAATTAAATCTGTTTGAATTATTTATACATATACAAACATAAGTAATTCTAAAATATTCCCTCCCACTTCATACATCAATTACAGGTGAACAACAGTGTTTGCAAATTACTGAAATGAATGTAAAACATCATTAGTTAAAATTGTTGAAATATATAGCCTGTAGCAACAAAATCATTCGGTCTGCTAAAAGCACAGGAAAATACTTTTTAAAAGAAACAATTAAAATAGAGTAATCCCAGTTGGAGAAGAAATGATAGTATTTTGTCTTGTTCAGAATAAATCAATTTCTGTTTGATCGACAATAAAAATAGCATCCGAACTGTTATCGTCTGCTTCCATGATGAAAATAGTCATACAAGGAACAACTTGCCTTCCCCGTCTACCACGCATCCACTTGCACAACTCGGTAGATTGATTTTACTTACTATCTACACATTCGTATTCTACAAGCATATAAGTGCTGGGACGTCCACAACTCAAAAACTTAGGCTGTAATGAATTGATAGAGCATGTAGATCCGCCATTACATTTCTTTGCCAACTGTTCGCCGTTTTCAAAAACTTCTTTGCAAAACGGAACGCTCTGACAAGTCCCAGGAAATGTGCTCACTCCAAACCTGATTCGCTTAACCAAAATGCTTCCTCTATTTCCCTTAGGACAAAAGAGTTTCCCTGTTACAGAAGCGCCACCGCCGAACCCTCCCATCCCACCAAAGCCTTCACCAGCCTCTCCGAATCCTCCTCCAAATTCATCTGGCTCCATACCACCAAACCCAAATCCTTCAAATTCGTCTGGTTCCATACCACCAAATCCAAACCCATCTCCACCGAAGCCCTCGCCACCGAATGAATCACCACCGAAGCCAAAATTGTCGTTACCAAATCCATACGAAGCCACACATTCTGACCTTGTGTCAGCTCCTACAATATAGAGAAAACACTATATCAATAAAAACACACTACTTTCCAGTATATTGAATTAATAAATCCCTACTATGACCTTTTATTTGAATAACAATAGAATTAACCACAAACAACAACTTCGAAAAGAAAGTTCTAGTAATGCAACAGAAACTATGAACATTGATATTATAAGTTATCTGAAATAATATTATAAGAAATAATATATAAGAAATTCCCAGAATGCAGTTACGTGTAAAATGGAAATGTAAACCAACATATAAAGCATAGCGTAACAATTAAGAGAATGAATTACATGCATTTTGATACATTTGATACATTGAGTAGTGATGTTAATAATGAAAGAAATATGCAACTAAGGAGGTAAAGTTTTTAAATAAAATTTGGAAAAGGGGAACTCCCTCGGAAGCAATGAAAGCAACAAAATTTCATGAAAATTGCTGGCTCGATTTGATGAGGAATAATTGGAAAAATTAAATATGCCTGACCTGACGCCACCTTCCCCCCCCCAGCACCGTTTAAACATCCGTGCAGGTTAATTTTGCTTTACTATCCATTCACAATTTTACTAACTGGATAACATATTTCATGCTCAAAGTGAACCTATTTTGTATGATATTTTGCAATTTTGTAAGTTTCTTTTTTTAAGATTATTTAAAAGCTGCATTTACATTATGTCTGATGCCAGAGGTGCGTAGTTAGATTATCAGTTGCGTGTGTCGGATGTTAGCAACTTGCATTCTTGACAGAAGTACAAGCTTTTAGTGTCCACTATTAATACAAGTAATGAAAGTGACAAAATGTTGAAAAAAGATTATAATTATGTCTAATGCTTTGATGTATTGTCTTAATAAGCTTCCTTCGTAAAATAAAGTGCTTATTATAAGTATTAGTATTGTTCGACTTTTATCATTATAAAAGATGAAATGTTGAAAGAAAAGAGGTTGACAGTCATGTTAACAATTAACCATTACTCGTGGGAATATGTTGAAAATCTTGCGCTGAATGTGAATGTGTATGTAAAAAAATGTAGGTAGATGTGTTTGTTAATATATCATTACATAAAATGTCTAGAGTAGATAAAATTTAAGTAGCATGCCTGTCGAAAAAAAAAATTCATTAGGTGGTCGTTACTATGTTTCTTACAATTTTGTTTCAACAACAATAGGTACACTGTTTTAACATCCCGACTAAATAACTATCGCTATATATTGATTACAACCATCAATTTTATGAATACAGTTGGTACGTGACCTTGGCTTAAAACATATAGTAAAGAAAGTAAACAAGCTTTTGGCATGGTATCTGAACTTTGGTTACGGGTACAAAACCTCCGCAAGGTTTATGTTGTTGAAACACATATACTTAATGTCAGACACTGCCAGGCTCGTGAGACGATCACGTGATATCAGTACTGACATAATTAAAATAATTGCGGTTTTGACATACATGGAATACATGTATATAGAAAATCTCTCGCCGATATCATTTTACATTAATAATATTAATCTTATTTCACCTAAACGAGAATGTGTTTAAATATAATAAAACAAAAGACTCATATAATCAAAGTACTTTAAGTCCTGATGGAAGGCCAGTTTTGAATTTTCTAAGATTATTTATCAATATAGTTCAAACCCTTTAGCTCTTACTCGAAGATTTATTTCCCTGGTGACTTATATCCTTTAGTTCTTACTCGAAAATTTATTTCCCTCGAGGCTCTGGGTGGCAAGAAATAAGTCCGAGTAAAGTCATTCAAAAATAAGGCTTCTTGACCCAGACCTCTCAGTGACTATATGACACTACGGTATTGTACAAATCAGAAAAAAATAATTATTGCTGTCTACATGCTGGGGTTAAGACTGAGGGCCTCGAAGTAGGAACCCCGCTGAGACTATTACACTCACCGTCATTCGGCATCGATTAAGTGTTTGCACTTGCGACCAGGTGGTACAGCCAGAGCAACATTAGTTTATTTTTAGTATTACAAGTAGAGAAACTGATAGCGAACAGCATGGATCCTGATCAGACTGCGCGGATGCGCAGGCTGGTCTGGATCCATGCTGGTCGCAATCGCACTATGTTGGTTTTGTCATGACGTGTCTCATATAATGAATCATTCAAGCAGTTTTTTTATGACACGCCAAAATTTATTATTTTAAACAAACATCTTTGCACATATCTTTGTAATTTACTTAAATGTCACCGAACTATATTCTCCCGTGTGTGGATATTGTTGATGTGGTTAATAAGCAAGAGGAAGCGGTGATATAAATTATTAGAAACGAAATAGAGCTGATAAACTACAATCATATGAGATATGAGCATTGTATTAAAGGAGAAGTAAAAGTCAACATTCAGTTTTGCCGTATTTTCATTTCTGATTCGTCATAAAATGAAAGTAAACGACAGACAGAACTCAAATTATTAAATAGAAATATTTTTTCGCAGCAGATCTGCCATTTTTCGAGTATTTGGGATGAATGATAAAAATCTTGATAAAATGAAAGTCGTTCGACTTTTCGTCCATGAAGCACGCGCAATTAGAGATGGCGTTAATCAGCTACCATAGAAAATTCGACCATGTGACAGTCACTAAGGAAGGAAAGAGGAGTACGCTGTTTAAGCTAATTTAAAACGTTCCTATCTATTCGACACATTTATAATCTGTTCAGGAAACGATGATATCACCTCTTGTATAAATACGTCATGTATCATTAACAATTAGATTACATGTTTAAGTACAAATGATGACATCCGCATTTAGCGGGAAAAGTTACAAAATAAAATGTCATTTATAAGTACTACTTAAGATTATATTGTGGAGACAATCAAGTGCACTTTAAACTTTTTCCTTCTAGCAATTAAGAGATGAGTTAAGGTGAATGAACTTAGTCGATTATTTGTTAAGAAACATATTTATGCAGCTATTCAGATAGCTTTTCTACAGTCTATTTATAAAGAAAATGATCATAATAACAAAGTAAAAAGGGGATTTAAAAATGTATTTGAAAATATTCTTTCAATGCATTTAGATGTAAGTGTATTATAAGTGATAATTAAGAATGAATGAAATCTGATGCTGGATAAAGTAATAATGTTTCGTTACATTTTAACTCGGCATCTAACGCTTTAAATACATCCGGACACCTTCAAATTGTTCTTATATTCAAACAAGTTTGAAACGAAACGCTGCTTTGCAATCATTACATTACGCACATTTCTCGAAACATGACAACCAATTTTATCAACTTTGTATGATATTAATTGGCTATGTTATAGTGACATATACTATAGTAACTAAAGTACATGTATAGCGATTATGAATTTATAAACTCATACATGTATAAAGTATAAGGTTATGGCACGTGCAATGTAATATGGAATATAATTGCCTCTACTTGATGTACTTGAATGCTTAGATTTAAATTTTAAGTGCACGTTTTTAAAAACCAAAAAATACTTTAAATTATAAATTTCCTTGGACCAAACTAGGGGTTTTTTA
>NW_026864882.1:0-129987 GCF_026571515.1 Ruditapes philippinarum | reverse complement strand
CTTAAGTTTATCAAAATGATAATTAGAAAAATGATTTAAAAAAAATACAGTTATTCAAAATGTATAAATATATAATCAATTTTTAAATTAGGCCAAACAATATGATAAATGTAAAAAAAATGATAATGATTTATTATATTATATTGTGACCATCATATCAATTAAAATATATAATAATAATATCAGAAAACAATCATACATTTTTGGAAATGAAAAAACTAGGTTTATGCAATATAACGTACACAAGATGTTGTATAGGGTTGAGAGTTTGCAGTCGTCTGACAAATCTATATTTTGAATGCTTTATTGATAAGCAGACACATGGAAAGCTGAAAATTAGTAGATGTCCGGGAAATCGATAATAAAAATACAGTATCAACTGATCCATTGAAAGCGATGAATATACAGACATTCGGAATTCTGAAACATTCAATATTGATTCAATAGACAATTTAGAATACTTAGACATTTAACAAATACAGCAAATTCAGATATTTGAAGTACTCTATCGATAGATCCATGAATAGTTCTGGATGGACAAACATTCGACAATGTGATGATATCTAATTACTCAATTTGTGAATATGCAATTTGTCCGACAGATTTTTTAATGTATTCCTCAATCGATAAAGTCATCCCTTTTTCTGTCTTCAAAAATCAGATGTTTCTTGTGTTTTCTGAAAAGAGAAAATAATAAAATCTCTGATTTTGATTTTTTACACCTAGTATATTTAGATATAATTTTTATTGCGTTTTATTTTGACCATTTTTACAAGAATTTAAGTATAACACCTCCTTAATGCCACCAAAATGTTTTTTTTTATTTCGCAATAGCTGTTTAATTTTCTGTGTCATCTTACAGTTTCCAAAAGTTACTCGACGGCAAAAAACCTGAAAAACCGTTCGCCTGTGTTGCGTTTCTAGCAATTTTGTATGGAAATTAAATTTTTTATTACTCGTTTTTACATTTTGCTACTTTAAAGCCAATAGTTTTATCTTCAAATCTATTATCTTCAGGTAATAAGCATCTGGCATGTTGTTAAACATTAAAACATATGCACGTTTAAAACCCATGTTTTTCTTACCTAAAGAAGTACATTTTTATTCATTTCTGAGTTATAATGTGCCTATAATTCATAAGTCATTTGCAGGCCGTTTGTTTGTTGTTGTTGTTGTTTTTTTGTAAAAGATAAATGCCTTATCCTGCTGAATTATTATTATGGATTTACCCTGCTTCAAAGTTTACCGGAGTTTATTAATTAATTGAAGATTTATTATGCTCAAATTTGATTTGTGAAAAAAAAAATGGTTATTACTATACAGTCTCTTTTGAAATGTAAGATACACATATTTTGAATACACACAGAGAAAAGATGTAGAAATTTAAACTCAATACACTACCGGATAATCACAGTACACTTACATAAGGTCGTTTTAAAAGCATAATTCATACATTCATTTATTCAATTTAGACATATTCAGGAAGAATTTACAAGAACCTTTTTCTTGAACTTCTGCAATATAAGTATTTTTACCCCAAGATGAGCATAGTATGTCTAAAATAAAAACAGAAGTACCAACAACATTGTGCCTGGCCTGATTACACAGATGTTAAGGGTGGCTTGGCTCTAAAATGGTGGCAAATGCTTGTAAGTATGGTTAAAAATATTAATAAAATGAACTGAAATGTACAATTAATCAAATAATTTTCTTAAAATGTATTTTATCAATTATGAAAAGTACTTTTAAGTATATTTTTGTGAAGCATTGTTAAAATATAATTGTTCTTTAATTAATAAAAAATGAAGTTATTACATTTCTCTTTCCTTCAGATACTCCGAAACTCTGCGACGACTGAAGCCACTTGTGTTTCTGTTTGGAAAATGCATCTTTTATCTGAAATTGAAAACAGTCGCGACATGATATATTGATGCTTATTTCTTAAACAAAGAGAGTAATCTATAGAAGAGAATCTATTAAGCAAAATGTGTTGATTGCGATATCCAAATCACATTCACAAACTCTTTGGTTCTGGACAAACTTTTTAAAATTGTAATTGTATTCTTAATCTTACTCATACCCGTCTTAAACACTATATGTAAGTTTCTTTCTGTTACCAGAAAAAAATAGAATTGGCTTTTAAAACTATTTCGCTCCAAATGCGATCGGGTCGTTAGTGAAAATTTTGAAATTCATCGAGAGCAATGGAAATATATACAAAGAGGATGATGTCAAAGGAATATAGACTTGATTATCCAGAAAAATAGAAAACTATCGATAAAACAGGGAAATAATTTTATCTGCTAAAATAAGAAAATCTGTTAACGGACATAAATATGAAAAACAAGATCATCACGTAAGAACGGAGTTCAAGGTACGCAACCCCCATTTCACGATTCAGCATCACAGGACTACTGGCAAGGAGCCCAGCAGAACAACAAATAGAAACAGGACAGGGCACAAGGCGCAACGCTCGGAAAAAAAGCCATTTTCCTGAAATCTATAATTGATTTCAACAGTTTTAATGGTTATAGAGGTACTGTGAAATTCATTGATTCTTACGTTTTCAAAATTAATAATAACCATACTATATAGATTAACTAAGACTAATAAATTTATCATGATGACACTTTTGGCAAATGAAAAAAGTTACCTTTTTGTCCATCACGCAGTGAAATATGAAGATCAGCAATCCCTGTAAATTATATTAATTCTCATCAATACAAAAAAGTACTTGAATAATGAAAATATTGATAATCAAAACAATTGTGTCATTGGTACATTATTAAAAACAACACACCAAGATTAAGGAGTATATACTGTTCCGAAAGTAGTCCAAATGTTATTTTGTACACAGTTACCAAACTTAGTTTCTGTACCAGTTTAACCAAATTATATGACACCATTGTCTGGTCCGTTATAATTTAAGGTATACCAATCCTTTCAATGAACAAATGCTTTGCTGTGTTGTTTTCTACTTAAAAATACACAACTAACGCGGCTTTATATGGTGAGAAGGCTCAGCCACCAATTGTAAAACAATGGATACAAATTGCCTAATTTGGGTTCTAAATGGTAATACGCTAGAGTCTAGTGTTAACAAACGAATTGCAGTATGAGCATGGCAAAAAATGTAGTTCCTCATGTAAGAACTGGTTTATTATTGTTAAAGGAAAGTTTCTGACTTTTTATCTAGAAATGTTTGTTTTCATGTGTTTAAATGTACGCCTAGGAAAGGTTTTGTAAAGACTTTTGTTAAACGAATTAATGAATTTATCGATGTTAACAAGGTAAACAAGTATGTCATGTTCGGATGGAAAGAAGAACTTACAGTGCCTTTAAATTAGTTTATTTCATGAAGCTTGTTGTCATATGATAAAACTACCAAAATAGAAGAGACAGAGATACATAATTATGTAGTGTTATTCATGAGAATATGATGTATAAAGTAGGGCTATCATGGCTAAAAAAATTGAATATTTTAGAGATAATTCTTAACTTTAAGTTTTGTTTATAAGTAAGCAATTGATTAGAACATGTGCCAGAACCTTCTTCAAACTTTTAAATAGAAGAGAACAAAACTATTTGTATAAATAACTAATGATTTTTACTCCACTTTTAACGTAACAAATTTGTGAATGTCTCAAATGCCTTATGGTTGTTAATAATATATGTATAGTGTAACAGTATTTGGTAATTCTAATACAGAAAATGACTATACTTATAATCTTATGTTTTATGTATTTTAAACCACGGAAATGTGAAAATTAAAGGGACATTAATCTGCAGTACATATCTGCAATACATATACACATTAAGTTGCTGTAATATAGACTGTGGATTTATTCCCCTTAAAAGCCTTTTAAAGGTCTCTTATACTCTATATCATGTCTTGTTTTTGTTTGTTTGTTTTTTGTTTAATGTTAATATATACATGTATTACAGAATTATTATTAATATTTATAGATATATTCGATCACACATTTCTAATAAAACATTATTAATAGCTACTGTAACGTAGAGTGGAAATAATTATCATAGTAAAAAGTTTGTTTATTTGGAGCTTATACATTTCTTGAGTTCTGTATTTTGTTATGTCTTTTGGATGCGCTAGGCTAATGTATCTATAGGGGTTCGCCGTGTGTGATCCGCGTTTTGTAAATGCAAGAGATACCTATATAAAAACCAGATCAAAGAGAGTCTTACAATAATTTATCTTTTTAAACTACAATTTTAATTGTAACCATGTGCCTTAAAGGAACTAAGGTCCAAAAGCCTAAAACATAAAATTTATTTTTCACAACTATCAGCTGGGTCAAAACGAAATATATGCAAGCGATTATTAAGAACTATACTCAGGAATGAAATGAAAACCTATGTTTGTGTTATTCATTACCCGTTTAGGGTAAAAAGGAATGCATTTGAATGTTTGGTAATTTTTCACAATAAGAATAAATTTTATTGAAAAGCGGTGTTAATCAATGATCTCAAATTGTGTTGCAGTTTTGATGAAATTAGTACCATAAATAAATTGGTGGATACCTGGAAACTGTTGAGAAAAGCGAATAAGTACTGGAAAGCAATTGTGTCACTATTCAAAGACAATGCTCCAAACCCCCAGGTCAGACCCATCAGCGGCATGAGCACTAATATGCAACGTAATGCTGCTCTGAAATTGATATTGTTTTATATAAAGATCAGTAATCACATTTTAAAGTACAAGATTTTCTTAAAGCACGTATGGGATGCGATTCTGTTTTTCTTTGCGGATCCGCTGGAATAGGAAATGATAACATAAGAAGACAGTTCTTTCCAATCCAAGAATTAAACAAAATGTTAATAGTAAAAATAATTCCTATTAAACTGATTTATAATATTCAATGTATTACTTGAATTCGTTAAAGTCAACTGTCTATTCATAAGTAAATCTTCGTGTGCATGAATTATTAATATCATGCTTTCATTGAAGTCTTTGTTAATTGCTTCTAAAACACACATGAACTATTCTATTGGCAAAACTGTAAAACTGAAAGATTATATTTACATTGAAATCACAAAAGATTTACTTGTGAATGTCAAACGGTATTTCATATTGTCTACACAAAGCTTTACAAATTTAGATTAACATTACACAAATAAAAGTCGAAATAATATGTACTGTTTACTTTATTTATTGTTTATTTTGTTATCATTTGATATATAAAATTTGTGGAATACTGATTACGTAGACAGTTTTCTAAAAAGTTTGATAAGCTTCCTACTCAATCCTGAAAATATGTATGTTCTTAAGTATTATGTAAATGTAAAGATTACAAATAAATATTGTTTAAAATATTCCAAAAATATGAAAAAATAAAAGTACATGTTAAAAGGCATTTTAAGAAAATAAGTTGCGCTTAAAGGAACTCAAATGAGGTTTAAAACACAAAAACAAAGATAATTAAAAAAAACAACCAGAAATTAATTTAAAATCATATTTTTGTACTATTTTTTACCCGATTTGAGTGAAAAGCATTGCAACACCTTTCAATTTTTGATGACTTTTTACAATTAAAATAATTGGTTTGGGAATGATCTGAAACTTTGCACACAAATTATTAGTCTAGACCTACATCAAATGGAACATTAAACTCTAAAACTTTTTTTCAGTCCCGTCACATGAATTTCGATAGAGTCACATTAAAGTTACAAAAGGTATTGAAATTCAAAAAAAACAACAATGAAACAACTGTCATACTTTGCCCGCCCTTTGCTTGATTTCTTTGACATTGCTGTAGTGCCGCACATGGTCCGAATCACTAAGACAACAATTATAAGATTAACCTGAAATTTGAATTGTTGAAAACAGCAACATGTTACAATATTACATCAATTAATTAACTTTTTTTCATCATTTTCATCAATTATCATTAAATAAGTTTTCAGTTGTTCAAATTTTCAAATTATTTAATAAACAAAACTGAAAAAGCATATTTCTCTTTGCTACTGACTTTGAGGTTCTTCAATCGTGATTTTCTTTTATTTATAGTCGCAACGACAACTCGCACCAGGAGCCAATACGTTTTTGTCCTAGAGCATTTAATGGATCATCTTTAACGTACTTAGTTGCACGGATCCTAGGTTTTATGAATTCCCACACGAATTATTTGTAAAAACAATCTTGAAGATTGAGTAGCGGGGAGTCGATTTCGCGACTTTAGATTTACCGCTAGATTGCTTCCCCGCTTTAAAAGCAGTAAAATGACTAGATGGACTGTCAATAAGACCTCTCTTGTGATAAGGTATTTTATTACACTTATTTAAGGCTGTTCTTGATATGGTATATACCTTTTCTGATATTGATAACTTTCACATGGTCATTAGATTTTTGTTCACAAAATCAAAGCATCTAACTAAAGAATGAAGAAAATTTCGTGCAAAGGCGATATCCATATCTTCCCTTTCTAAACTTAATAAAACACTTTAATTGTCACAATGATGTCATACTTGTGGAAAGCATCTCTATTACTTCTACTTTATGATTCTTATGATATCACAACTATAACGACATAAAGGTTTGTTGGTTAATTTTATATTGCCCTTAGAACCTTGAAACTAACAAAGCCATATCTTGCATATGCTTGTCACCCAGGCTCTTTATCTATTCCGTTCATGGCTCAATAAAGATTTTTATTAACGTATTAAAACCCTGTCAAATAACAATTTACAATATTTTATATAAAGCAGTGTACATCATTAGAAATTTAGCAGGATCGATATTAGGTTCTAGCTATTTAGCTAAAAAGATTTTAGAAAAATTATTTTTACCCAATAATAATTGTTGTTCTAATTCATCCATGCCGAACGGCGATAATTATATAAAGTAGTAACACATGGCCGTATCCTCTTAATTTATAAAAGAGCATAGTAACATTCGATATGAAAAAAATATATTCATACGACATGCATGAATATAAAAAATATTAATGTCATTATCACTTGATGAAACTAAAACTCAAGCAAGTGCAGCATTATAAAGATGATTAAAATTCATGGCTGTCCAATAAAAAACGTTTAAAATGTTCACAAATATAAGTTTTAATAATAAGGCACGCCAAAACAAAAAAGAGCGGGTGTTTTATTTTCAACAATTGTCTGAAGGCTGAACTGGTTAACAGGTAAACAATTCAGTCATACACACCAGTGCAATTACAAGAACCGGAACGAGAAAAGCCCATATCAATCCAGTATCAGTCGATAACCAGCATCTGGAATATATACATTAATATCTTTTACATGGAAATATTGTTAATTTTAAGCTTTATAAAAGTATGTACAGTTATAAGATGAATCAGCTAATTTCTGGTCCATATAAAATAAGTTCAGTTAATTAGCAGAAATACAGGAACTACAATGTATGTTATACTCGTATAATGGGTTTATTCTGATTGTTGCATTCAGAATTAAGTCAGTCTTGATAATATTTTTTATTTATAGTTTTTTTATAATTAATAAAAGTATATTTTGGCTATATTTAAGAATGCACCGTTAAAAGTTTGCGCTTGTGCATTGGCATATAAATGTCAAATAACTTCAGTGCCGCATATTGATTTTATTGGTATGTGGCAATTATAAATAATCGTTCAACTGCGTGGTTTTATGATATACCAAGTTTCATAATATGAGCAATAAGACTTTTTCAAGTTTGTACGGTAAACATTTGATTTTGAATGTTTTTGCATAATAAATTAACGCACCCTCGTGCTTCTGCAGAGGTGAATGCATGAAAAATACATGTACATTTACTCGCTGTTCACAAATATAACAGAAAGGAAACTAGGAAAAAAACACAAATTCACTGTTGAAAAAATGTTTCATAAAATAAAAGACACGTACGCTTGTTCGGTTCCATATCCATGCAGTTGTGATACACCCATAGATACCACAACTATTATAACGGCGATGACTTGAAAAGAATAGATTAAGTATTTAATTACATACATAAACATGGTAATCACATGACTTCCCTTGTTTTCTATATCCATTATGTATTCATGTATATTACTTACGTTTCATAATATAAGGAAATATATATGTATATAGTAAACTAAATGAAAAATATTGTCAGATTAGATAAAAATTAAAGCATCTCTGGTATATAAAGTATCTTGATAAAGTATATAAGTTGTTATAAAGGCTGCAAGTGTCGGTAACATCTAACGTGCATTGATATCAATCTTAATACATCAGAAAATGAAACCGTCGTGGAATTTATCAGAAATATCCTTGTCGATACCATACTCTGCAATTACGATATTGAGTTTACAGAAATGACCGGTGCATTATACAAAGCAAATAATTGAATAATGCCGAGGATAGTGCAAAGATCCTGCGTTCAACGGTTATATAATACTGTAAAAAGGGATATAAATTAGTAGCATTTACTCAAATACATATATACCATAAGACGCTATCATTAGTGGTATCCCAGGTTTTCTAGTACTTAGTGGCTTGAGAACCGTATACGAAAGGTTACATCCCTCTGTTAGCATTCCGAAGAACACTATAAGGAACACAAGGTGGAGAAGTATCGCCATAGCTGTGCAAACGTCCTGCAAATTAATTACAATATACCAATTAAAAAAAGCCTCGCAATAAAGAACAGGACATTTTTACAGCAGATTCAGCAAATGAATAATCCACCAAACATTTAAGAAATAAAAGAAAACCGGTTTCTTTTATCTGAAACACCAACTTATTTTACATGCATACATAATAATACGTATTATGGTATAGAATATACTTAATATAATTACATTTAACTACATGTGCTTACATTTATGAGATAATTATTGTACATGTAGCTCATTGCTGGAATGGCTGGTCATTTCATGATTTTATCTTTTGACATAATAACTTTCTAAATATAGCATAAACAATATAATCAGGAAATTAACATGTAGCGAAAATGTGTAAAATGTGTTATCTCTTTATTATACACATTAAAACATTACCACGTACAGCAGAATGGTGGAAATAACTAGTACGGCGTAGATAAGTGCATAATTTAATTACAATATTGCTGAAAACATTTACAATAAAGTAAAAGGAAAACAATTAGAGCACTAAGAAATTGACATTATGTCGATATTAAAGATACACTATAATTGCTGAAAATAACTTTTAGAAAACAGTATAATTAAACATCAGAGCACTAAATATGACAAAAAGTTTATTTATAATATACCTCTACCGCGTAGTCTTTTATATAAATGTACTGTTACATAGTCTTTGTTTTATTTTCGTAATGTTCAAATATGTCATTACCTTGTTTTCTGTTCTGTTTATCCCAGCAAGAAACAGGATATAGGCAACAATCAACCAACAGGATAAGTTCATATGAATGATTGACCGCACTGATTTAATGAACCTGAAAAAAAAATCATATTTATTTATTTCACAAATTATCCTTCAAAACGGTGTAGAATTAATGTTATGCCTTCGTCAAAACCGTCATATTTCGCTATATTTCGTGATTGCCACAGAAGTGACGAATAAGATGAAAAGGGGATTTCTTCAGGAACATAATATTTATTTTAAAGCCTTATTTTGCAACAGAAGTGATTTTTATTTGATTTCTAAGAGCCTTTCAGTTTTATTTTTCTGTCTTGTTATCGCTACTCACAGAAGGGTACTTACATAACCCATTTTTGCCCTTTCTGTTGCTTCTTTGGTAAGGACAATTATAGTGATTTAGTATTTTCGCTACTTTTATGACAAGTATTTTCACAGTCAAGGCTAATTCTTCAGAAAGTTAGCATCTTTTTTTCTCTAAAACCAGTATTTCTATATTTTTAAGAGATATGGGTCCGATTTGATTTGTTTTGTTTTGTTTGAGTCATGTTTTCTTTCTTTTTTGTGCAATATAAAGAAGAGCTTCAAACCTCCAGAAAAATGCATGTATGGCTACACTCAAAACTAGACATATTATTGAAACGATACATCCTATCATGGAAATGATTGAAAGTGCCTTTCTATGATCTTCGTCAATCTGAAAGAATAAAAGACATACATAAAATACTGAATGATAAAGGGGAATGTTTTGTAAAAACAATGTTTTAGATACACGTTGTTTATGCGCAACCTCACTTTAAATGTGTCTTTAATTTAATTGATTTTTTTTATATTTGAATCAAAAGGCCTGTCCTAAATGTAGCCGATTCGACCTTACTTAATACCAAATTTGCATCAAGACATAAAAGTAGGTTAAGAAGCAGAACTTTTCCTATTTCCTTATTAAACTGGTATAAAAATGTTGGTAATTAATAATTAATTTTCTTCATAGAATTTTACGCTCTTACCAAATACGAATGAATGACAAGCCAATCATACGTTTATTGGCACTTAAAGCATTATTCTTATACTATAAACTATGCATCGGCAATACATACATTAAAATTCAAACGATACAAGATCAGCAGATACGACATTCTAGATCAATTAAAGGAGTTAGAGGCATGTGTGCATATTAAGTAAGAAAGGCGGGTACTTTGCATGTTCCGACCTGGCTATATTAGTAGGAACACATAGTTGCTTTAGAGATAATTTAATTGTTATTTTTTTTCGTTAGCAACTGTTGTGGCAAGAATTGACGAAATTACGACTGATTTATTTTTTCATCCGCCATTGTTTGTAAGATTTCTCCCTTCCTAAAAGCTTAAAGTGAAATTCCATTGATGAAATTGCAGAATTTATAGCGGTGAAATGTGTAGAATTCTAAATACTAACCGGTGTGGAGGATGGACTCATCAGTACAGCGAAATTAGTAAGATGGTCACAAACGCACACAACAACTTCTTTGTCCTTGTCATATTTTTTCAGTCGACATCCCTCATCAGACCAGTAACCATGTGTCGTTTCGCTTCATAATAAAAATACAATTATTAATATATTGCATTTGTTCGATCGGTTTTCATTGGACAAATTATTATGACGATAATATAACTTAAATACAGAATACAGAGAAATAAATTGTGCACCAATATATATACTTGACACGTGATTTGATAAATAGAGGATATTCAAGTTTTTCTATAAATACAGGTTTTATTTTTTATCGAGTGGTATGCAAATTACTAGTTCGTGAATGGCGCTAGCTATTAGAATATGATAATGTTCAAACGACAAGATGAACATAAATCCTGTATTTAAAGAAAGAAAAACTTGATTTTTCTGTATATTATTTACATTTTTGCTCTGAGTGATTGTCACATAACACCGTTTCATTCAGGGTTAGACTTGACGAATTTTCAGAACTTTTCTTAATCAACCGTATTACCTTTATAACATATATTTTTCTTATCAATTAACATAATTATTCTATTTACAAAAAACATCATACCAATAACCAAGTCATACATTTATCTCAGCTTATTTATTGAATGTAATTTTTAATAGTGCAACATTTATAAAGAACTTAATATGTTACAAAATAACGGTTTTGATTCTTGACATTAAAATGATACTTTACCTTTTTGACTCCTTCCAAAAAGAGCATCTCGCATTATCCAACGAATTCTGAATTTAAGAAACAATTAAATTTTAAGAAAAGTTATACACTTCTCACATCTACTATATCTCTCGCACTTAATGTTTTTTGTATCAAATACCAACAAAAAAAAATTACGAAAGTATTACATTAATTGCGCATAAGCATATCTTTTAAAGAATTTGAACGGTTGCTTTAGTAGCAAAGTTTAGGTCATTAACATCTTATCACTTGACTTTGATTATATCATGTCAAGAAGATATTCTGCTATATATTGAACGGACAAAAGTTTCTAAAGATACCGGCTTATCCCTTTTATAATGCGCGAAGTTGCTCCTGTGGTCATTCACCAGTCTATTCCATTTATAAACCAGTAATAAACCAAACTATTCAAATTAAACAATGTAATGCGGTTGTTAAGCACGTTTCGTTGATTTGCATTAGGCTTTTTACCAGAACCCTAATTGATACTTGATCAGATGCATGTGGTCTTCAGTCATGCGTAAGAACTTTAATATGTTAATGTCCGACACAAGCATCGAAACGACTAATTCAATCATATCAAAATAAAAGTCAATTAACAAAACACAGTCCCGTGAAATGGCCATACATACAGTTTCATAAACATAGTCCATGTAATTAATAAAAAAATGCATGCAAATATTTTTTTTGTGCAAAAATGTCACTTACATTAAACAGCTGAAATGTAATTTCCACTGGGCCTACATCATCTCGCTTAATGTTGGGATAGAATGTAAATGATATGACTGGTGCATTTATTTGAAGCCCTTCGTACCTGTTGAGAAACGAATAGGAAAATGCAAAAATATATGTCGTAAGATAATATTTAGAATAGATATACATGCAATGAGCCCAGCACAATGTTATAAAGCAAGCATCTGAAAGTTATATTCCGTCTTTTTCTTAACCCTTATCCTACTGAAACTGAGCATTTGGCGCCAGTTTTCACTTCAGTCAGACCACGCTTTCTGGTGTTGGCTGATCAACTTCATCTTAATGTCTCAATAATTGAGAACAGATAGTTTCAAAACCTGAAAGCTGGACAAATTAACCATTTGATTTTATATATTAAATTTTAAGAGATGAGTGTATATATATTAACTTAAAGCAATCATACGCGCAAGGAAAACATATTTTTAAAAACACACTATCTGTAGTGATTTTGTTCATGAAAGCTATTTATTTTAAACCATTTGAAGTCAAGAATGTGAAGAGATAAAAACATAAATAGTGTGCGCATATTATTTTTATGTCATTTAAAAGTATTTTGTACGGCATGAATTAGACAAGAATTAAGCTTGACGAGAAATTTCAAAATCGTTTTTGAGTCGAATGTGAGTTACAAACAAGACATTATGACGAAAATGTTGAATAAATCTACTAAGACAAATAAAATTAAAGAGAATTATACTCACATAGTGCTGTTTGTAAACGATGGTATAATCATTGAAAGATTTCTGTACATAATTCCACTAAAGGATTCAACATTGTCTGCAAAAAAAACAACATGAGAGTATGATATTTTCAAAAATTAAAAAGAAAAATGAAAAATTATAGAAAATACTTTTAAAATGATTAAATATAGCGATTTAAAAACTTACCTTTTATCAGGAAGTTTATTCTATGTGTTGACAGCAAACGTTACACAGGTAACCGGTCACGTTGCTTCACCAGAAGTTTAATTATTATCGTTCGAATAGCATTTGATAAAGCTTCTTGTTGCCCATACTCTATAAGTCGGTAAAGAGTGGAGCATAACAATTTATACGATCTTTATATTCACATATTCCTTGAGTAGCATATTTCAATGTGTCAAGGAATTCTATAAGAGTTGTGAAATTGGAGAACTTATTAAAAAAATAATATTTGAATCGTTATTGTTTGCAACCATATAAGACATGTAATCAATCTTAGCCACCTTTACAGTCAATCAAAAGTTTATCTTTCCTTGGTCCAGCCCACTCTGGGACATCTTCTTTTTCACGTTCAGGGAAATTCAGAGCTTCGTTACAGGATTGTACTGATCCCATTTTTAAATCTGCAATATAATAAGTAATTATTATAAGAGTCATTATCAGATTAATGTATACTTTTATGTAAAAATGAAATGAATTTTCATAATCTATGCAATTTAATTTTATAATCGGTCTTAGCGATTGATATTTCATTAATTTGATAAGTTGTCAAAATACAGAAAGTTCTATATATCGGCAATTAGTAAAATATATTGTTACAACCGTTACGATACTTCTTAGAGCAGTTACTTTGAAAATGAGTTATCTCTAATTCTGAAAAAGCGTACATAAATTTGACTTTGATATTTCTGCAGTGAAATTTTTGGAAGTTGTTAATATCTTCTCAACAAAACTATCTGCTGTCTTCAGAACAGCGTCTGCCCCTGAGCCTGTCTGAATAAAACAAATTATGATTAGAACAATGTATTTACCTGTAAAATGTTTTGATAAAACATACTAAAACCAGACCAATGTCTGTCACAGAACCTGTCTAACAACATTAATTATAATCAGAACGTGGTCTATTCTATCCTACAATCTGCTAAAAAAATACCAAAGTAAGAACAATGTATAACATGGAATATGTTATATCAAAAATACCATGATGAGAACAATATATTCAACGTAAGGTGTTTATAAATGCATTACATATCATGATCATAACAATTTTTATTATATGATCTAAAAATAGCTGCAATCTCATTGGTCCAAACTGTAGTCAACAGAACTTTTTATAAAATCATATTCACTGGGTGTAGTATCATATTAACTGGCTGAATTGGATTTTCCAAGTCTAAAAATAGATTGAGACTCATATTCAATGACCATACACCGTAGACTGTTAATTACGTGTGTTAATTAAAAAATAATTGTTGCGTTTTGTTCTTTGTGGGATATTTCTCGATTGAAATACCATTACTTTACTGTTATACTTAAAGGCTAAACCGCATTGATGAGTATAAACTTGAATTACTTTTGTATGCGCAGCGTTCGCGTAGTCGTTGCACGCCTAACACGTGCGTCTTTTTTCCCGCGCTTCAACGAGGCAAAATTTGTACATGTATATAAGGATGTACTTTTTCGTGATTTTTTTTAATTCTTAGCCTATTCATATAATAAAACAATTATTGACTAGTGAGCCATTGAATATGATGTGATATTCACCGGCAGAGAGTCATATTGACCTCGGCTATCGCCTCGGTCAATATGTCATCTGCCGGTGAATATCACATCATATTCAATGGATCACTAGTCAATAATTGTATAATGTTACACACCATGTAACAATAAGATATCACTTTATTAGAAGAATGCGGGCCCCGGAATCGGTCAAGATTCAAAACATATTATCCAAACAACGTTTGCAAGGAGATATATCACTACTTCAAGAAATACAAGAACAAGTTGTGCAAGATATTTAAAAGCGTAATTAAGCCAGAAGTAATATTTTGTTGATAAATGAAAGTATCTGCTTTTGTTAAATATAGGTTAAAAGGTAAGGCTCATATATTATGGTTTCGCACGGCAAAGAATAACATACTGAGTCTCGAAAAAAACTTGGTCGACACCAAAATTATATAAGTCATTATAACGTTTTTGTTACTAGTAGTTTAAAAGCTTATTTTTCATAAATTGCTGTCGAAACACTTCCTTAATCCAAATTGAATAAAGTCGTGATGACCAAATTATGTTATAAACCTACGGTCACTATGTCTGGATAGTTGTACGGAGGCTGCTTTAAGATATAAGACACGAACACACCTCATCCTAACTAAAGCTTACACGACTCAAAAATCATATTTAAATGGAACAAAGAACACATAATTATATTGTATTTGAAAGAAGATCGAAAATTATCAGAAAATAATTCTAATGCAGTATTATTTATAATAATAATTACAAAATCAGCAATTAGTTGTTTAAGTGGTAAGCGAAAACAAGGATGTTTAAAATGCCAAATGTTGTTGTGCAGTTTGCTACCCAAAGCAAATAAAGCAAAATTATTATATAACGCAGCCTGTAAAGAAATATCCTTCTATCATCAAAGACTATTTAAAGAAATAAAGCATATCTATCGTATGTTTAAAACTTTTTATACATTTGTTTAATATTGTAATAAATCAACACTATTCAAGTAACTATATGAAATGTCTGAGCGCTAGAACTAATGACACATATTTTACGAACTGGCCATCTTTCATTTACTGCTATTTCGTTTGGTTTAAACATATTTATTTCAGCTCGATTGCGAAACAAGTTCTTGCAACTTATATTAATCACTTTCGAGTCCGCTTCCTGGAACCAACCAGTACTGGTGTCATATGAAGAAACATGGTCGTGACCCGATTAGGGCCCGAACCCATGATCTCTGGATTGAGAGGCAGACACCTTAACCACTAGGCCACCGCTCCCCTTGCTATTTCGTTTCATACTCATATTTACAATCAACAAATCATGGGATTAGAAATGCCTTATTTCAATGACGGATAACTTAATTTCGTTATTTTAGGACAGTAAGTTGTCACTAATATTAAGTGTAAAGTAGGATAAACCCGTTGTATAAATTTGGTGCGGGAAACAATCAAAATTCTAAATTAATTACTTCTGCCCATTGTTTTCTGGTTAAGGACACACACATCTTTTTAATTAGGGACCATCCGCCGCTTTTCATGGAATGTGCCTAACGTGTCACATTGAAGGTTCCATGATAAAGGTCGTATGAACATATCTGCCGATAATTCAAATTTGAATTCTGATCAAACCGGTGCTGGGGGGCTTGGACGGTAACTTACAGTTTTCAGTTGCATGAACATGCTCAATCAAATCGAGTCTTTTCAATTTTGATGATTTGGGCGTTCTTTGGGGATTACGTTTTTCTCTTTTGCATGAGAATTACCTGATTTATGTTCACCTTCCAAGTTTGTGTTGTACTTTCATCCAAAATATTGTTGATTGTTTGTAAATATGCCTACAAAGAAACATGACATTAGTTTTTGCAATACAAAAGCGTTTACTAGCATTTAATTTTAATGCTTGCATAGTTTTATGTCTATATGACATTTAAAGTATATTGTAATCTAAAACATACACTACCGGTATTTCAGTATTTCCAATTACATTGTTGATAAATACACCAGAAAGGGTAGAAATACAGTTCCTGGAGTATTATCGGTTAAAACACTATAAACAAACTTCTTGGGAATTGTACTTAGTGATAGCAAACCACGTTGTATATCCAGTATTGACGGAATGTGATTTTGCATATTACGAAGCTTTCAGGGACGGATTGGCTGTATATATTTTCTACGTAATAAGACTAAAACATATTCTGTATGAAATGAGTTAAAGTTTCCCCACAAAAATATTTGATAATTGCTCTTACTTGCCGATAAATACGTTAAACCTGTGCAATAATTCAGAACCATATATACAAATAACATTTTCCGGCGAAACCGTGAAACACTATTCGCATACGTCGGCATTACCTCATAAAAACGGCTAGAATCAGCTACTTTTTTTAATTTTCCTATGTCACCAGATGTTTAATAAATGTCATTTGCTAACCAAAAATCGAAATTATATCGTATTATATACATTGTTGTACTAATAGAAATCGACCAAAGACCAAAATGACACTAAAAACGAAGGTCAAGACACCATTTTCACGCATTATTTTGAAAAGAAAGCGTGGAAATAATCTTGATGAGGGATAAACTACAATGTATTTGAAGCCGTATGGGCTATTCTCTTTTTTTCAGTATATTTTGCCCAGTTTATGTACCGTGGTGTGAAATTCTGCTAGGTATCCGCCATTTATTTAATAATTTCTGCGTTACGTTTTGAATGAATCGTCCGTTATTTTCACATTCCGGCGTTACTGAATATATACAGTGCAAACGGCATAATTGAATTATATTAGTAACAGAGCTCCGGATATTTTAACATTTGCATCAATTAACCCTCGGACAAGTATCTTAACTAGACAAGAGCGATCAGTGATCACATGTGTCGCCTCATGATGGCCAATTTCATGTTGGGACAAGTTTTGTGACAGACGGACAGACAGACGGACAATGAAAAACTATACTTGGAACTGATCATTCCTATAAAGTTTGGATAAGATTGCACCAGAAGTTTATGAGGAGTAGTCCGGACAAACTTTTGTGCATCTGGCAACACACAAAAAAACACCTTTTTATCTAAGGGCCATAACTCGGCCAAAAATCATTCAACCGGAAAACCCGTGCAATATGCGCAAGGACTTGAGCTACAGATCAATCCTGTAAAGTTTCATTGAAATTGCATAAGTGGAATAAGAGAAGTAGTCCGGACAAACTTTAAAAATAAAAATTATTAAAGGGCCATAACTCTAACAAAAATCATTGAACCGGAAAATGCTGACAATATGAACAACTAGACTTAGTACTGATCATTCCTGTAAAGTTTGGATGAAATTGCACCAGTAGTTTATGAGGAGTAGTCCGGACAAGTTTTGTGACGGATGGACAGACGGACGGACAGACAGACGACGGAGAAGTGATCTCTATATGTAGCCACTACTCCGTAGAGGCGACACAAAAATGAAAGCGTTTAATTATATCAGGCTAGCAGTGAAATACTGAAGCTGCCAAACAACATTTTACTATTAACATCTTGTTGTAATTCTGGCGTAGCGGGCTTATAAAATATGGAATGGCATGTCAGATATTAAATTAGTCATTCACCATATTGATACTATTTAATTTCCAGGGTATTTTAGAACAATTTTAAATGATTAAATTATCTTACATTTGTTATATTTTCAAGGTTTGTTGTGTTAACTGTAACCACATCAACTATCTTTGCTAGTGTATTAATTGCAGTGTCAATATCTCCGATAAAAAGCGTACTATTCTCGTCAGTGGCGGTTGTCGCATTTGATAGGTCATCCAATACTTCAACTATATCTACTTTGCCAGTCTTTGTGTCCTCAATCAACTGTAATATAAAAATATATTGTTTACATCTTCAATAATTGCAAAAGCAATTATTAAGGTGTAAAGAATAGTTTCAATTTTACATTACATAGCAAAGCGTTTAACTTAGTAAACCATTTTAGAATTCTGAATTTCAAGCCAACAAATATTAAGTGTATACATTACCTTATATTGGTGCATTTTTGCATTAAAATGTGCAAATATTTACAGTTTATTGATAAATACTGTACGTTTGCATTGTCATTTTTTAAAATATAATCGTGACGTTTTTTTGTTTTTTGTTGTTTTTTTTTAAATCCAACTTATTGACATTTCAAATTTTCTGTTGTTTGCAGAATTTATCGTGAATTTATTTGAACCGGTATGGTTAAAGTTTTTAGATTCTTTTAAGTAAGGAAACTTTCAAGTTAGCGTGTATAATGCTCTTCTAGCGCATGATAATGCCTAATTTGATGCACTGAGGTACATCTGAGATGTGGCTATCTGGGGCTACTAAATAAAGCTAATAGTGTCGGTTTGACTAACCAAAGTCTCTTCTTTCATTACCTTTTTATAAATGTTATCAATGGAAGATTTCGTACAGTTGTACACGGGGTCCTGATAAACTCCACTTTTGGAACAGTACCGTGATACTTGACCTGGAGAAAATTGAAAATTTTGGTAATGTATGTAATATATAATATATTTTTCTTGACATGTACTAAGTGAAAGTTGTATTTGTTTTTAGTGTACTTTGCTTGGAAAGATTAAACGTGCCGCGGAAAGAAATCGAAAACGTTCTTTTTCAATGTTGCACCTTTGTATCGTATATACATCTATGAATTTTCAAGAAACAAGCATTACGTTATAAAAGCAATGTCATACTTGATCACATCCTGTAGGCAATATGGTCTGTCTTAAAACATGTGAAGTAAAACCGACTATTTTTAGTTGCGTTATTGCGAACAATAGCAACCGACAATTGAACGTATGACCACGTAATACCATTCCATTTGTATTATGTATAACTTTGAAAGGTGACGTAATAATAAACTTAATTTGATACAAACTTCACATGTGTTTAAAAACCCCATCAAGAATACCATTAAAACACTAAAAGCTGACTCGGCAGTGCAAGGTGTGGACCGGGTCTAAAGTTCAGGTGTAGTTTAGTTTATAACATTTCATTTCTAATTATATAAGTGCATAACAATTGAATTACCGTCTATCAATTTTATTGGAAGATTATTATAGTCAAACTGCATTATCTTCAAAAATTCTTACATTCTAAAAACTGTTATGGTTGATTTTTTTATTTTTTTTATTGCGATTTCAAAATTTAAAGTTAAGAAGCATAACAGAAAATAATACCAATATAACCAGCCGGGCATTTATGCCAAGTGGTCTGTCCTGGGATCCCTGTATCCCATTGTATATTGTTGTAATCTGTATCGCTTAAACACCGTGTAACTGAAATGAGAGTAAGAAGAAACTTTGTTGTATTATGACATACAAACATTTTTGTTTACAATCATGATCGGTTTCTTAAAATATGTTGTATGTTGTTATCATCTCTTATTGGGCACTATCAATGTCCCGCCCTGTATGTACTTTACTACTTTTAAGTCGATGTCCTACTACATGTAGGTGACTTTGCGAGTGTCCTGTTTTTATTTTAATGTTTTTGTTTGTTTATCAAAAGATGTAATTACTACTATCTCATTACTGAAATACATTACTTGAACACATTGCTCAAATACATTATTTATTATATACACAATTTATCAAATATGTTGCTTAAACCCTTTACCTGAATATGTAACCTAAATTCAAACATTTTTCGGTCAAATGCATTAACTGGTCAACTCATTTCCAAATACAATACAATACAAAAATAAGAATCCCTCAAGAAAGTCTAACATGGCAAAATTGAAAACGTTGCAGGCTCGATTTGATTCAGCCTGTTCATGGACGGTACTGTCAAGTGCTAACTACCGTCCACGCCCGCTAGCACCGGTTTAAGCAGAATTCAACATTTAAAATGAACTGGTACAATTTGGAATTTTGAAACCTGTTCCAAACCACCAAGAAATATTTCTGAATGTTATAGATTTTCAGCTGGAATACTTACATTCAATAAGTAAAGCAAAAGTGGTATTTAATGTTGGAAATGCTTTGTCAGACGCCCTAACTGATAGAGTGCAATTCGTGATGTCGTTCGGAACTTCATCTTGCAGTTGTACCATTCTATTATAAGTAATATTAAACACTGAAAGAAAATAATATCATTGATATTATATTGAATTGATACGTATTTATACTTTTCAATCTAAAATGTTAATTTGTGATTGTAATTGCAATTACAATGAAATTATTTACATTTCATGGCCATATGTTTTAAAACTATACTATAGCTTGCAATTAACACTTAAATAACCTACTGATGTATAAAGTTTATAGATATGGAACAAACAGAATGCAGGAACAAGTTTAAAGATATTACTAATATAATCCTTTTCACAAAAAAGTGTATGTGGTAAAAAAATACATGATTATCTGTCGAATCTTAGTCACAACGATACTTTTGATATTTCTTTCTTGACGACTTCTTAAAATGAGTTGAGGAATTTAACCATCTTGATTCAAAAACACATGGATTCAATCAAGAAACACTTGCATCCACCTAATATAAGCTAACTGGAAAAAAAAACTCTGTTATACATAACTATGAAAAACGTGAAGGAATAGTCTGATTATATACAAATGAAATACAAATTAAAATCTATGATAGGATAGGATCACGAAACTATGTGATCAATCATTACACTTTGACTGATATTAAAGCTATTTCAAGGGAAAACAAGGACATTAATACTTATGTTAGTTATGATGAAATACAAACGCAGTTCACAAATAAAAAGACTTACAGTTACAGCTGTCTGAAATCAAAGAATATGCTACTTCTTGGAAGAAATCGACAGCGCTGATATAGTTTCGAGCACGGCAAAATCTGTCTAAACTGGTAACGATTGCATCCTTTTTTGTCCTATGAGTTTCGTTTTTTAACGTGTGATGATTGCAAACAGGAATTATATCACCGATATCTATAATTGTGATGCCGAATATTGAATGATAACTTAATCCTCCGCCGTCTTTTACCTAGAAATATATAGTCATATTTTGATAAGGATTGACAAATCAGAGTGATGCTCTCGTTATATAAAGGTAAAAGATCTGCACGGATAACTTGTTCCTTTCATTAAGAGCAGATAACAAAGTGAACACAAACATTTACGCCATCCAAATGACTTTGAAACAAATGCAGGTACAAGATATGATTTCTCTTATTATTTCGAAGTACATGTTCCATACAAGAGAGTATTAAAGCAAACACCGTCAACATGAGAAATTTATAGACAGTTAATTATAATAATAAAGGTTTGAAATAAATAAAAACCAAGCAAAAATTCTTTGATAATGTGTTATTAACTTTTCTCAAATAAAATTTCATTTATGAATTCACAAAAATAATTTTTGTATTATGCCCTAGAAATTCGTGAAATAGAGAAAACAACTCTCACCTTGACATCAAAAGTGAAGGTTGGTCCACGTGCTCTTTCAATGTAATCATTTACTCTGAAAATGGTGCCTCATTTTAAATGTATGCAAATGATAATTTTGTAAAATAAAGACAATCATAATGAAAAAGCTAGTATTAATTATAAGTTCAATAGCAAAATTTATTAATTAATCAATGTATTCATTTATCCGCTTTGTCATTTGTTCTTCAATGATAAATAAGCTTTTTTGATTATATATAATTATTTAGTGACCAATTTAGAACGTTATCAAGAAACGTCATAGAATATCAGCCACCAGAATAAGTTTATAAGTTTGCCAATCCGGAATGTTAACCCTTTTTAATATAGTTTCAATACAAAATTAAATCCAACAGTAATTTGAATGAAAATAGACGAAAATTGGCCGTTTATATAAAGATGCTTAATTTTACTGCGCACACAGGTTAACATTCGCATAGCAAATCACGCGAGAACCACTTTTTAATATGCGTGACTAAGGAAACTATGTATGTTTACATTTATCTAAATATAATTAATCAACCGAACCAAAAAGCAGCAATACAAATATTTTATAAGAGTTCATATACCGTCAATAAAACAAAACTTCCATACATCAAGAGCACTTTTCATGAGATGGAAAAGTCATGTAACAGCTTATCTAGGACAATAAAATATGAGTTTGTTCCCTCATCTAATGACAATATAAAACCTGAAAATGTTCTTAGGTCAGCCGGGCAAAAAAATCCTGTTCACGAATTCCTGTACAAGACATTTTGTGAAAATAAATAAATTAACATGTAATTCATTTGACCAAACAAAAATAAAAATCATAAAAATACTGTTCAAGATTTCTTGGTTAAGATATTTGTTGCCATTCAATGCTTTTAATACTATGCCGTCAATTGCCATGAAAGTGTTTCCCAAAAAATGCCCATTTTGTGATAATTTATTTATTTATTTAAAAAATCAATTTATTTCTATTTATCTATTTTTGTATTAAAATTTAATATATTTTTTGGGGGCGGGAGTATTTTACTATCAAAATATTTATTCTCAGTCTGGGAAATCGAACTGAGTGAGCATATAGTCTGATATTATGCACAAAAGTTACTTGTCCAGACCTTTACATAACACATTGGCCGTCATATTAAAAGGTTAATAGTGGAGTCCCTTTAAGTAATAAAAGATATATTATAGTGATTTTGCACAAAATGAAATTTGATGCTAAAGTGTATTATTATCACCAAAAATATTAAATAGGCGTTAGATTCTATCTTTACCTGTCCAAGTTTCGATCCGCATCTAGTACTGAAGCTGTCCTAATTTGGATTATATCTTTTGTTATGTTTACTACTTCAAACCATTCATTTATATCTATATCAAGAAAATAAATGGAAGTAAATGTACTCGTATTAAACATTGTCATATCTATATCAGTAAGCAATATTGTTTTTCTTTATAGGAAAGGAAAGTTTGTTTGCGTTTTGTACCTGCTGTTGTTTTAAAAAATAATCAATAACAAAATGATATAGAGATCGACATTTAACATTCAGCACGGCACAACCTAGAATGCTTATGCCTTGAAAGAATATGAGAACGAAGACAAATCAAAAACGTCATATTTGGTAGGATATCGAACAAAATTAACATATTTTTAGAATATCTTTCAAATGTTGGCATTGGAGGCAATATCAATGAAAACTAAATATCAAACTTATATAATTTATCTTAACAATATTGTTTTCAATTTTAATTAAATGAAACACTACTTCTGTGAGTATTTTATTTAAAAAAGATGAATTGTTAAACTACCTCCCTGACTTCTCAATTCAGCTTGTACTTCTCCGAATATTCCATCATCCGGATCAGAAATTGAGAAGTTTGCTACTATTGTACCTACTGGGACATCTTCACGTACTTGCGTTTCAAGGTAATGCGGTTGAATAGTTGGTCGGTCATTCATTTCTATCACATTTATCATAATTGGAACTTCATTTATCGTTTCATTTCTGTACGGCTCATTTAGTACAGTGACAGTTGTCTGTTTTCAAATAAAGTAATGCATTATTTAATTTATGAACATACATATGGAGTATGAAGTTTCAATTTTACATTTATAACGACCCCCAGAACAGAAACACATTTTGCCAGAGCCATTTGCCGTTGCAACTGAGTTGTATAATGAGGTATAATTTGAACTGTCTTGTCGAGACTCAAGTCAATGACAGACAGGGTCTACCTACCCACTCTCGTACCTTTAAAAATATCGTCGCAAACGATTTCACTTTTATTTCATTTGCGTGTTCCGAAACCTTTTACAATCAACATCAAAATTTCGTACTGAAGTAATTTTGATTTTATGTTGTATTATTCTATTCGGGGAAAGACTTTATGAATAACTTTCATACTTTATAAAAACTGACCGAGCTATTATTGGTTATATTGTTAACTATAATATAAATATGTATGAACAGATTTAACAAGACGAAGATGAAATCATTCAAATGGCTAGCAAGTTTAACAATTCATTTAGCATTCGGCTAATTAAGTGTAGATCTATTTAATTTTGTAAACACGACTCTGTTACAAAAACAATGGTAATACACATTAAACAACAAATTTAAGAAGGAGATATTAATCAATTTCAAATGCCTTGTTAAAAACATCTCAAATATGCATGTATATTAAAAAAAACAATTGAACGCTACACAATGCATTTAAAAACATTATGCATTTATACTGCAACGCATAATAATGATCAGTGACGTCATTTAGCTTATTGACGTCACATCTGAGAAGGATAGTGTAAAGAAGTGTGTATAAAGTCATTTGAGGGGCTCAATAAAATAAATTATATTTAGGATAAAACACAAATTTTCAAAAGATGTTGATTTTTAGGCAGTGTTTTCTTTATTTCTTGTAGGGTTATAAACGTTAAGAATAATGAAACCATATATTATTTTAATTCGAATGAAAGAACCGGATGTTATTACATCTAAGAATTGAAAAAAATTAACAAAAAGTAATAAATTTAGTTATATGTCCTCCAAAAAGGTGTCACAAACGTGAATCTTGTGTTGTTGATAAATCCACGGCCTGTGATGCCGTTATCAACTGAGAGACAGACAAACGGACGGAAAACTTAATATCCACTAAATAATATGAAAAGTTTAGCAATATAAAAGAAAGACGTGGATGAAGGTTTTTAAGGAATGGTCATAAATTAAGATACAAAAATAATTAATACATCTACTTACGTTCCAAGTGTTTATATACAAAGTATTCTTTATTGTTAAAATCAGGTACTTTAAATTTCTTTCACTGGAATATTCTGTCGAAAAGTATCTGTGTTCGTTATATTTGATATCTAACCGGAAATAGACGCTGATACTGTTCCAATTGTTGCACATGAATTGAACTTTCGTTGAATTGTCGTTCTTTGGAAGGTCGTCACTAATTGTTACATTTATAAAATCGGGTGTGCAGCCTACAATAAAAAAGAATAACCATGATTAAAATTGTTTAGACGTTCAGTGTTTAACAACATAAGCGATACATATTTAACCTGATGGTAATTGCAGTCATGAGTAATTGTAACATGTATAAAACGAGATAAGAGCATGCACATCCGGGAATACTTATTCATTATTTTGCCAAAAAGAAACAGAAAAAATAGATTTCTCAGGTAATTGATCAATAGGTAACTTCTGTGAAAATAAAACCGAACTTAAAAAATATCAGAAGGCTTTAAAAACATTTATGAGGTATCAGGGGCCTTTAACTGACACAAATTAATGGAAAGGACACTAAGAAACTTTAATCTAAGAGACATTATCTTATTGAAAATACAAACAGTGTATACTTTTGAATTATATACTATGATGTTTAAATATTAAACCATATTTATACAAAAAATGAGAGACATTTATTTTTTCACCTTACCAACATTGCACCGACAACAATTCCTTTATTTTCAAAGGTTAATGTGATGATATCTTGTTATCGTAATAAACTTTGTATCCAAATCTCATCTATCTTTACCATGCTTACCATTTCAAATGTAATAAACTAATAATATATGAAAGTCAAGATAAAACCATTAATTATATCTAAAAAAATCTTTAAAATAACTTGCTGAAAAATGAGTATATCATATTTAGTCCATACCATTTTTATAACATATTTCTAAAGCTAAAAATACATAATGTGCTTGATTACTTTTTTGTAAATTTTTATCTGGGGACGTGTCCCTTTAACACAAGATTGCCGTACACTATTTGCATATATGAGTAGAACTATAAGAGTTATTGCAAATGAGTTTTGTATTTGGGGAGAAAAAAAATACTTTGACATTTCATTATGTAATAGAACTTGGATTAATATAATAAGGCAATAGATATTATTTTTGAGTCTATTATTGTATAATTAATTGAATTTACCAAGTTATATAATCATACCAGCCGGTAAGTGAATAACATGAAGTATGTTAGAATTATAACTCGTATTTTGTATAAAAAAATAACTTTACGTTTTGCCTTTATATAAAAAAAAATGTAAAAATGAATCTCCTTGTACAAAAAGAAATAAACTTTGCATTTATTACTCATCTAAACTTGTAAGACATCCTTTATCTGGTAGTTGTTAAAAACACATGACCATTGATATCCTAAATACCCGTTATTTAAGTAAAATCAATTAATTTTCCAATTACAAATTCATACACTTTACTTTCCGTGAACCACTCCTTACAGGCTAAAAATAGCAGACAAGAGTATAATGCCTAGTATGGAAATCGCATTTTTTAATGTTTGTCGTGCGATATCGAATAATTTACCAATTGGAGCTCTATTCGCTATGATTCACACCATTTATTTGGTGAATTACACGGCGAAAAGCTTGAGTAACGTCGGAAAAGCTCTCCTAATCAAAATAATAAAAAAGGATGTCAACGGAAACTGTAATTTACGAAAGAAATATTTGTATGACATCCTTTCTGTGTAGTTTCCTCTATGGCCAGAGGTTTCACAGTTTTCCCTTTTGCTAATTTTATCACTTGAGCACAGAAAAGGATATTTTGAGCTGTTGATATATCACTTTATAATTTGACAAACTTAACAGTAGTGGTTATTTGCTCGTTAAGGCAACCAATTAAAAAGGTGTTATGGAATATAATTTTATATATAGGTCGTATTTTTTTTATTGAACTATGTCAGAAATGACAACAGACAGACTGACAAAACAGCAACAGCACAAATCAAATCTCATGGTGCTAATCGTAGAAAGAAAGACTTAAATAACCACAAAATGTCATTTCTGCAAAGAGAGGAGGACGAATTAAAAGTCTGGCGGACAAACAATGAACCTTGTATTATACTTTAAATATTAAAAGAGTCTATGCCAAATTTGGCTTCAATTGTTTGAGCTTCAGAGGGAAAGTTATACTAAATACATATAAAGGAAAACCATGACCCATTAGGAACAGCAAATTTTACCAATTTTGGTAGAAGTGTAATAGACAAATTGGCATTTTAAGAATGTAACATTTAAAAAGAATGTTTTATTACTATACATACATGCATCCATATATGAAATATCTTTAGTGACCCAAAGGATTGGGTTATTTGACCCTAGACATAATTTGGACCTAAGATGATGTTACATATCAAAGCAACGCTCTAATTGTTGTAAATTCAGATGAGAATTTTTAAATTATCATTTTGAACCACCATTTTGCTCTGGTATCTGTTGATCTATACGTTGAATAATAGTTGAAAAACACTTATTGAGATACTGTTTTAATAAATTGTTGGCAACGAACGACGCACGTCACACAACGATGAATTGAGGGCTACATGGTATCAAAATACCATACCATCAAAAAGTTATGCTTAGATGAGCTCAAAACGAAAACGAGTTCGTCTTACATATCAGTTTTTAATTAATCCCCCCATGCTCAGGATATTTTACTTACCTCTACTTTTCTTATGCTTTCTTCTATGCCAGCAGTTCAATGTAAGCTATAAACGTTATTATGATCTTATTCAATGGTTGCAATTATGAGGTTACTAGAAGAACAGTTTTATTTTGTATAGCTTGCCGGACATATTTCCTAAGATTTCGGAGATTGCGGCTTCTGCTCTTCAGATTTGTTTATATTAATGATCATATTAACTTCAACAAGGATATTCAGATTTAACATCACATGGACTATTTTCAATAGCTTTTTAGTGTTGTCTAGGCGAATATATTAACATGCATTTTTGACTTTTTTCAGCAAGAAGGAATAGCTTGAATCTGGATATGTTTCGTTATTACATTTCTAGTAGAATTACCGTTAAATAAGTAAATCTGATGGAATAAAAAAATGAACGATAATAAAACTGAAAGTTTTGCTTTTTTAAAGCATTTATTATTATTATTATTATTATTATTATTATTATTATTATTATTATTATTATTATTATTATTATTTATATATATAAACATAACAATCCACGACTGAAAACTGTGAAATTGACATTTTTTAACGGAAAAAAAATCAAAAGATTGAGTTTAACAAATTATAGATTTTAATAACTTACTCCAGTCTTGTTCATCTTCTCCTCCAGGACATTGAAGATGCCGTTCAATACATAAAACTTCCTGGACATATGACTGTTATTTTCTGGACAAGTGAAATCTTCTGAAAATCAAATTTTTTTAATGATCACAATATTGAGCAAATTCATTGTGAATTATTGAAATTAATATCCATTTTCTTAAGTGATGAATGACTGAGAAGTATTTGTGATGACACTCTGTTTTACTTTGTTTCCAGTAGAATAAAATAATAAAGGATTCGAGACATAAAGACATGTAACATGCAGAGCTGCAAAATCCAGTTTACGGTTTAGTACTTAATTACCAGTACCACTACTTGCCAAGTTATGCAGTACCATTACCAGTACCAGTACTAGATTTTCGCTCGGTACTGCAGTTTAAAGGAAGTTAAGGTATTCATTTCCAGCACTTTTATATATTCATCATATTTTGAATAAATATACACTTTCAAACAAAATAACATATTATGTATATTTACATATTCATTTTAATTATACATTTTTTAAACAAGTTTTTTCATTTTCACATGTGTACAACTTCAAATTAAAAAAACAACATCAAACTTTATTCAGCAAAAATTATGGAAATTATTATTTACTGTAGAAGTTAACATTATATTTTTATAAACTTTAATGGTTTTAACATTCTTACACACATCATATATTCATTGTCATATCTTATGGTTTAGCAAACCAGTCAACAATCCTCTTTCATTTAAAACAACTTTCTCATCTTTGTTCAATATATACTAATTATTAATTTATTTTATTATTATATTATTTATTATTATTATTATTATTATTATTATTAATTATTAATTATTATTTATTATTTAAAATAGAGTAATGGAATAAAACAGTACAATAAAGAATAAAAGTCACGTAAATTATGCTTCGCTTGAAAATCAATTGACTTCCACTTCATTCGAACCCCAGTCTCACCGGTTGTACAGTGTTTGAACGTTTGATGGAACACTTGAAATGTTGATAACGGAAACGAAACTCTTAAATAGATCTTAATCTCAATTAGTTGTAATAGTTTTTCGTTTGCAATCTGAGATATAATAGTTAAGAACCTTTGTAATTAATTTACCCTTTAAAATGTTATTTAAAAAGAGTCTATGCCAAAATTGGCTTCAATTGTTTGAGCTTCAGAGAGAAAGTTATACTAATACATAAAGAAAAACCATGACCCATTAGAACAGCAAATTTTACCATTTTGTAGAAGTGTAATAGACAAATTTGGCATTTTAAGAATGTAACATTTTAAAAAGAATGTTTTATTATATACATACATGCATCCAATATGAAAATATCTTTAGTGACCCAAAAGGATTGGGTGATTTGACCCGTAGACATAATTTGACCTAAGATGATGTTACATATCAAAGCAACGCTCTAATTGTTGTAAATTCAAAGATGAATTTTTAAATTATCATTATTGAACCACCATTTTGCTCTGTATCTGTTGATCTATACGTTGAATTAATAGTTGAAAAAACACTTATTGAGATACTGTTTTAATAAATTGTTGGCAACGAACGACGCACGTCACACAACGATGAATTGAGGGCTACATGGTATCAAAATACCATACCATCAAAAAGTTATGCTTAGATGAGCTCAAAACGAAAACGAGTTCGTCTTACATATCAGTTTTTAATTAATCCCCCCATGCTCAGGATATTTTACTTACCTCTACTTTTCTTATGCTTTCTTCTATGCCAGCAGTTCAATGTAAGCTATAAACGTTATTATGATCTTATTCAATGGTTGCAATTATGAGGTTACTAGACGAACAGTTTTATTTTGTATAGCTTGCCGGACATATTTCCTAAGATTTCGGAGATTGCGGCTTCTGCTCTTCAGATTTGTTTATATTAATGATCATATTAACTTCAACAAGGATATTCAGATTTAACATCACATGGACTATTTCAATAGCTTTTTAGTGGTCTAGGCGAATATATTAACATGCATTTTGACTTTTTTTCAGCAAGAAGGAATAGCTTGAATCTGGATATGTTTCGTTATTACATTTCTAGTAGATTACCTTAAATAAAGTAAATCTGATGGAATAAAATAATGAACGATAATAAAACTGAAAGTTTTGCTTTTTTAAAGCATTTATTATTATTATTATTATTATTATTATTATTATTATTATTATTATTATTATTATTATTATTATATATATATAAACATAACAATCCACGACTGGAAAACTGTGAAATTGACATTTTTTAACGGAAAAAAATCAAAAGATTGAGTTTAACAAATTATAGATTTTAATAACTTACTCCAGTCTTGTTCATCTTCTCCTCCAGGACATTGAAGATGCCGTTCAATACATAAACTTCCTGGACATATGACTGTATTTTCTGGACAAGTGAAATCTTCTGAAAATCAAATTTTTTTTAATGATCGGACAATATTGAGCAATTCATTGTGAATTATTGAAATTAATATCATTTTCTTAAGTGATGAATGACTGAGAAGTATTTGTGATGACACTCTGTTTTACTTTGTTCCAGTAGAATAAAATAATAAAGGATTCGAGACATAAGACATGTAACATGCAGAGCTGCATCAGTATCTTACGGTTTAGTACTTAATTACCAGTACCACTACTTGCCAAGTTATGCAGTACCATTACCAGTACCAGTACTAGATTTTCGCTCGGTACTGCAGTTTAAAGGAAGTTAAGGTATCATTTCCAGCAACTTTTATATATTCATCATATTTTGAATAAATATACACTTTCAAACAAAATAACATATTATGTATATTTACATATTCATTTTAATTATACATTTTTTAAAACAAGTTTTTTCATTTCACATGTGTAAAACACTTCAAATTAAAAAAAACAACATCAAACTTTATTCAGCAAAAATTATGGAATTATATTACTGTAGAAGTTAACATTATAATTTTTATAACTTTAATGGTTTAACATACTTTTTACACACATCAATATATTCATGTCATATCTTTATGAACGTTTAGAAACCAGTCAATCAATCCTCTTTTCATTTAAAACAACTTTCTCATCTTTGTTCAATATATACTATTATTATTTATTTTATTATTATCATTATTATTATTATTATTATTATTATTATTATTATTATTATTATTATTATTATTATTATTTAGTAGAGTATGAATAGAAACAGTACATAAAGAATAAAAGTCACGTAAATTATCTTCGCTTGAAAATCAATTGACTTCCACTTCATTCGAACCCCAGTCTCACCGGTTGTACAGTGTTTGAAACGTTTGGATGAACACTTGAAATGTTTTGATAACGGAAACGAACTCTTAAATAGATCTAATTTAGTTGTAATAGTTTTCTTTGCAACTGAAATAGGTTTAAGCAACCTTATCATTTTGAAATTTGGCCACCATTTTGCTCTGGTATCTGTTGATCTATACGTTGAATAATAGTTGAAAAAAGCAACGCTCACTTATTGAGTTGATACTGTTTTTTAATAAATTGTTGGCAACGAACGACGCACGTCACACAACGATGAATTGAGGGCTACATGGTATCAAAATACCATACCATCAAAAAGTTATGCTTAGATGAGCTCAAAACGAAAACGAGTTCGTCTTACATATCAGTTTTTAATTAATCCCCCATGCTCAGGATATTTTACTTACCTCTACTTTTCTTATGCTTTCTTCTATGCCAGCAGTTCAATGTAAGCTATAAACGTTATTATGATCTTATTCAATGGTTGCAATTATGAGGTTACTAGACGAACAGTTTTATTTTGTATAGCTTGCCGGACATATTTCCTAAGATTTCGGAGATTGCGGCTTCTGCTCTCTTCAGATTTGTTTATATTAATGATCATATTAACTTCAACAAGGATATTCAGATTTAACATCACATGGACTATTTCAATAGCTTTTTAGTGGTCTAGGCGAATATATTAACATGCATTTTGACTTTTTTTCAGCAAGAAGGAATAGCTTGAATCTGGATATGTTTCGTTATTACATTTCTAGTAGATTACCTTAAATAAAGTAAATCTGATGGAATAAAATAATGAACGATAATAAAACTGAAAGTTTTGCTTTTTTAAAGCATTTATTATTATTATTATTATTATTATTATTATTATTATTATTATTATTATTATTATTATTTATTATATATAAACATAACAATCCACGACTGGAAAACTGTGAAATTGACATTTTTTAACGGAAAAAATCAAAAGATTGAGTTTAACAAATTATAGATTTTAATAACTTACTCCAGTCTTGTTCATCTTCTCCTCCAGGACATTGAAGATGCCGTTCAATACATAAACTTCCTGGACATATGACTGTATTTTCTGGACAAGTGAAATCTTCTGAAAATCAAATTTTTTTTAATGATCGGACAATATTGAGCAATTCATTGTGAATTATTGAAATTAATATCATTTTCTTAAGTGATGAATGACTGAGAAGTATTTGTGATGACACTCTGTTTTACTTTGTTCCAGTAGAATAAAATAATAAAGGATTCGAGACATAAGACATGTAACATGCAGAGCTGCATCAGTACTTACGGTTTAGTACTTAATTACCAGTACCACTACTTGCCAAGTTATGCAGTACCATTACCAGTACCAGTACTAGATTTTCGCTCGGTACTGCAGTTTAAAGGAAGTTAAGGTATCATTTCCAGCACTTTTATATATTCATCATATTTTGAATAAATATACACTTTCAAACAAAATAACATATTATGTATATTTACATATTCATTTTAATTATACATTTTTTAAACAAGTTTTTTCATTTCACATGTGTACACTTCAAATTAAAAAAAACAACATCAAACTTTATTCAGCAAAAATTATGGAATTATTATTTACTGTAGAAGTTAACATTATATTTTTATAACTTTAATGGTTTAACATACTTTTTACACACATCATATATTCATGTCATATCTTATGGTTTAGAAACCAGTCAACAATCCTCTTTCATTTAAAACAACTTTCTCATCTTTGTTCAATATATACTATTATTATTTATTTTATTATTATCATTATTTATTATTATTATTATTATTATTATTATTATTATTATTATTATTATTATTATTATTATTTAGTAGAGTATGGAATAGAACAGTACATAAAGAATAAAAGTCACGTAAATTATCTTCGCTTGAAAATCAATTGACTTCCACTTCATTCGAACCCCAGTCTCACCGGTTGTACAGTGTTTGAACGTTTGGATGAACACTTGAAATGTTGATAACGGAAACGAACTCTTAAATAGATCTAATCTCAATTAGTGTAATAGTTTTCTTTGCAACTGAGATATAATAGGTTTAAGCAAGAAATAAATGACAAACATTAAGTATGTTTAAACGATAATTACGGTTTGACAAAATGATTTTTATCTCTAAATTATTGATTATAATTTCGCACTGGCACTTATTTATCCCGTTATAACTGACTTTACAAATAACGAAATTAAATTATTTAACACAACACCCGGCCAAGTGGACCAATAAGTTACCTGAAATATATATACATTAAAAATAGTTCACTTGAAATTATTATACTGTGCACAGCATCAATATTGCAGGATAAATAGTCGTGTTTGTCACAAAACAATGGGTTTTCAGCAAAAAAAGGAAACATTGATAGTGGAATATCATATAATAAAGCGTTCTATACAAAAGTGATGTGTAAGTGTTCTATCATGTTGCTGTGGTTATTTTGATTATATTTATTTTAGGTCTTAGATATAAGAGGCTGATATTAAGTAGAATGTAAGAGCAAAACGAGGGTGTGTACTGTTTTAAATTTTTAAATCTTATGTTGTATAATACAATCACTTGTAAGACTTGTAAGACTTGTAATGAATGTACTTTTTCTAATTAGATAAGTTACACTTTGTAATATTTAACTTTTGAACTACACAACGCAGTTATCTTGATTAGCTTAAACAGGATATATGATTAGCTAAAACAGGATATACTGTTGTGACGACTGTTACATAAGGATGATATAATCATATAGCGTATTAAAATAATTGGTAACAAATTAATATTGTTACCAAGTGTACACTTGCAACAAGTCGTATTATTGTCATCATGTATTACATAGCCATTTATCATACCATCACCAACAGGCACACAATCAGTCATATTATTGCCATTAGAAATGCAATTGCCATAAGCCTTACTTTTGTCATTAGGCGTGCAATTGTCATCAGCCATACCTCACACCCGGGTTCACCATTGTCATCAGGCATACTATTGCCATAATACATACTTTTTGCCATTAAGCGTACCATTGCTATAAAGCATTAGGCATAAATGTACCCTTGCTACCGCGAACACCATTCGTGGCATATTATCGCGATCAGGCATACCATTACCATCAAGCCAACATCCGCCATCAGGTATAAATAATATAATGAATCGCTAATTAATTACGCAATGACATTTAACACGAAAATGTCCTTTAGTAAAGTCAAAACTTTCATAAAAGAAATATCATTTCTATATTCCAAAACTTGCGTCATTTTGTCTGATGCAAAACAAATAAATCATAATTAACAAAAGAAGTTCTGAAAAAAAAACTTACCATTATTTTTTGCTACAGTTGTTGTTGTTTTTTTTGTTGTTGTCACATTATTAATTATTGAAGTTGTCGTCAGATCATTAATTCTTGTAGTTGTTGTCAGGGCAGTGATAACCGAAGTCGTATCCGTCGGAAATTCTGTTGGCGGCGTAAAGCTTCCAAATTTAACAAATATGATGTGTAACAAAGCTATATTCACAAAAGAAGCTAAAGTTAACTTAAACATTGTATGAATATGTATTATCAGATTTAATCAAAATACCATCCAGGTGGATTAATTCAATTTGAAGTCGGCGTGTTTAACGCAGATGCCTTTATATCACTGCTAAAGTTAGCAGTTATGCTCTACACCATACCAAGGATAACCAACTGTATTTGTTTCATGTAACTTTATAGTTGCGAACATATAATTATATATGTATGTTTACATATGAGTGTATAATTGGTTATACGGAGTTTTACAAAGTTTTAAACTGGAGTTAAACAGTTGTAAGTACGCATTTCCGACAAGAGTAATATATCAACCAGTCGATAAACCAAGGTAATATAACTTACAAAAGTTTTCATAATTGTTTTATGAAACTGATTAACTGCTTACTTTTGTTAAGATATAAGTTTATACCCGCAATTTGCAGTAGCCGTGTATATAGCAAATATAAACGCCCTGAATATCCAGTAAAAACTTATATTACTAGTTTATGTTTATTATTTCACTTTTTGTATACTTTATTGTGCAATATACCGGGAAATACCGGTGTTAGAAATACAAACGGCTTTGTAAGCCTACAAAATTAAAGAACCAATACACAAACAAAACTTACTTGGAGTAATAGTGAGGATTCTTGGGGTCAAAATCGTCACCCTTACAATTCTGGTTAGCATCTTCATGAACCTATGGTGCTTGTGCTGCTTTTCAGATTTACAGAATTATAACTACTGATTGTATCATAGTTTGGGGACCTTTGAAAATGTGTCAGAGTTAAATCATATACATATACATGCACAGTGCGTTAACTGGAGTGCAGGTATTAGTTTCCCGCACACCAGAGCATGCCCATTGATTGGTTCATTTTTGCTGGGGTTTACATATTGTGACGGCAGAGCAAGGGAAAGCGACAGGAATATCATATTCAGATGTTCGTTCATTGGTTCCTTTTTGTCGGGGTTTCATATTTTGACAACAGGAAACGTGTTTTTATGTTTGACTATGATAAAAAAAGAGAAAGAACATCAAACACTCGTCAATATGATAAATACCTGGGGGCTACGCTCCCTCGTACCAATCAGATAGCCTCGTGTTTCGATGCTCTTTCTATTACTTATCTAAATCTTTGCAATGCACTGCATGTCAAGAATTTATTTAATTTGTTAAGAACTTTCCTACTTTGTGTGTCCATTACAGCTTTTGATTTTATTCATTTTCTCACAAATTGGTTTTCTAACGAATTGATTTTCTAACTGATTGATTTTCTAATTGATTTATTTTCTAATTGATTAATCTGGATAGCTGAAGAACCAGATATTTCGTACAAGGCAGTGTTAATGTTTTATAAGTGCTTTTGACCATAGTTTGTAAACTTCTACGAAGCATTTTTCAGTATGTAAATAACATAAACTAGATATTATGTTGTAAATGGAATTTCATTTTGCAAAGGAAACTTAACATTTGTAACAAATTAGCAATTTGTGTAAAAATTATATATCGTATTTAGGTGATTACAGACATAGAAAACAATTATTTCAATTTTAGCACTTGAAATTAATTCTGCCTAATTTGTCATTTCCTGTGTCAAGCAGTTGGGGGATATTGATTAAACGATAAACTACTTGGACCCACTAGAGGAAATAAAGGAAATTGGTTGATAATGACAAATCATCTACGTATAGGATTATTCATATTAAGTTAAGATATACGTCTTTAAATTGCGAACAATGAGAAAATGTGGGGCTAACTTTACTTCCGTACTGAATAAATGTGTATTGAAACAACGTTTATTTAAAAACCGCTTTATCATATATAAAGTGCATAATTGTTCGGATGTCGACATTGTGTATAAGTCTGCACGTAAGTTTAATTTAAGTGAAGGTTCAGTTTTCAATTAGTCCCCCATCTCCACACCAATAAACAATCGGACCTTTCCTGTTAAAATCTACCAAACACCTATTTCTTTGTATTAAATGAACCACTATCAGAGAATATTCCGTCTGAAAATAACCCTTTCAAAACTTTATTTAATTTGAACAAGAAGTACCTTTTTAAAATATACTCGTTTTCAGTGTACCTAGTTTATTATTTTTTATTATTTCATTAAAACCGCAAGTAAGAGGGGTTATCTAACATTTCGTGGATTTTGTTTTAAATATCTCTTAAATGTCAACGTGTATTGTAATGAAATTTAATCCGTATACCTTGTAGAACATTATCAACACATTTTGAAAGGAAAAGTTAATTGCGTCAACAAATATTGATTTTATATTGCTTTTAATGTTGATATCACTTGAAATGGCAAACGCCGGTATTGTTTACAACGAGAAAATGACGGACAGAAATTAGGAAATCGCGCGATCATAAAGTTTTAATATAATTTCGGAATGACACCTACAAAAACTGAAAAAAATCACCAAGCGAACAGACCAAATATAATTTCAAGATCATTAGTGTTTAAGTGGCATATTAAGAGATTTAGTGATGGACATTACTTTGAGAGACAGTAACGATAATTGACTGCGTAATTTCATAGATCAAATTGTACGTTATTATGACGTTGACGTCAAAAACGTTTTGGAGTGTACTGTTGTGTTTATGTAAAATTAAATATTTAACAAATAATACATGGCCTTGAGGGCAACCTGGCGGAAAGTGGCTCCCTACTGCACCACCCCTTCACCAGTCTATAGCTCTGCTTCTCTCAAATGCCGCCTAATGTTAGCATTCGCCGTATAGAAGTGACAGATGTAAGAAATGTAAGGCACTGAATGACAATAAGCCGGTAATGTCGCCGTTTACAAGACATGTAATTGTATATCCCATCAAAATCATGCAATTATTGGGATGATACCTAGACGAGTTATAACGGATACGTCAACTCGAATTCATGTCAGGGGACTATCTCAAAATATTGCTGAAACAGAATTTTCCAAAATTGGAAAGAAACCTGTTTTATACTTGTTATAATATAAACATTAATTTTTAGTGCTTAGCAAAAAATTGAGTAGTATATATGTTGCTGGAAGATTTTTCAGTATATGGCTTATCTTAGTAAAAGCAGTCGATTTCTTCTCTTTTGTTTCTGTCTTTTTCTTTAATTTTGAATTCTTACTTATTCGTTGTTTTGTTTTTTTATGTTGTTTTTCTTGTTTTCTTTCTATTTATTTATTTATTTTTTAATTTTTTTTAAATTTATTTTGGGAGAGGATTAATTTTGTATTTCATTGTAGCTATTGTTGTTGTACATTTGATAACATTTAATCCAGAAGATTGAACAAATGCATCTGTACTAAAAAGTCAAATGTTAGTTGTTTTGCAAATATGACAATTCCTTTTTGTTTAAGTTTTTTTTCCAAGAAGTTATCTTGAAATTATTACCGTTTGCACTTTTATAGACATTGACAAATTTCGTTAAATATTTATGAATCACCTAGATTTCTTTTGTTTATCGTGCACATATTACTGTTGTTAAAAGATTTGTAATTTCTTACTGTATTTCAACATAAAAAAAATAAATGAAAAAGATAATCATAATTCAATCAATGTGATAATTGACCATTTATAAAACATTCGGTCCTCAAAACATAATTATTTCAAGAACAATTAATTATCTTATAGTTTCAACAACTGGAGACACAAGAGTAGACAAGTCGGTGCCAAAATATTAGTTTTTCTGACATTAAGATTATTTATTTCCGAGAGGCAAGACACTGATCTGTTTTAAAAAGAAGAAAAAAAATGATTTAAAATACTGAAAAGATGTGGTTGATAACTTGCAAGGCATGGAATGTTAGGCAATTTTCCAGTGTTTAATTGCTTTGCTGTTTCCCATAAAACATCGATTAGATCTTGGAAAAATATTTTAGTTTGTTAAACGGTTAGTTTCTTTGTTGACTTGTCATATTTTTGATGACGTTCTGTCACTACTTAAATCCGAAAAATAAACAAATTCGTTTAAAATATATAAGAAATATATATGTAATAATAAATCAGTGAAGCATTGAGGAAACGTCGGGAAAACTTGTGTATGACGATTCCAATAATTACATTGTTTTGAATGATTGAATTGAAAAACATGTAATTGCATTAAAAGCTCGAGTGACAACTTCAAAGAATAAGGTCTACAAATATCTTACGATTAAAAACGCGAATCAGTTTGATTAATTGCCGTCATATGAATCTATATATTTGTAGAAGGCTAATAATCTGAAAATGATAACCTGAGCTTTGCGCTCCAGATGTTATTTTTTTCAGAGGCAAGATAAATGAAATGTTTTCTTTTTCTTTCAAACATATTCCATTGATTTCATTTGCGTTTTTGGCCAAGCGGTTAATGTCCTTGGTTTCAAACCACTTGCCTCTCACCGCTGTAGGTTCGAGCTACGCAAGCGTCTTCGATTATTTCATGTGAGAAAGTTATCCAGTTAGCTACCGGAAAATCGGTGGTTCTTCGTGCCCGTAACGCACAGACGCACCTGGGGTCTTCCACCACCAGTAGAGCTGGAAAGTCGTCATATGACCAAAAACAATACGAACCTTACTACATCGGTATATATTGACAAACTTCAGGTAACATCTTAAAGTTAAAATCTGATCTTGTTGTCTTTTGACAATTTTCATATCATTTATTATCAGTACATTTTGCCACTTGTTAGGTGTTTTCTATTGCAACGTAAGAAACCATTAAGTTGGTCATTTATTTCGTAAAACAATCATACATTTTATTTTATTATGGATTTCAAATAGCATAATTTCGATTAAATTTTATTTTAGTCTCATAAAAGAATTAAATCGCATATTATAGTTGACGACAGTGAAATATCTTTGAGTATTATTTATATATCGTTTGAAAATTCATAGAATATATCTAGTAATATAAATACGTCTATACGTCTTCTTTTTGAAATATCTTTTTTCGGCACCTTTGGAGAGATTTTAATAAGCAGGTTTGTTCTATATATTGTTTTATAGAAGGGAGCTAACTATAAGATACGGCGTTTACCACACTCTGCGTTTCCCTCTTGATATTATGTCCCTTTGTTTGTTAGGAAATTGTCGTCTGTTAAACGATTGAGTATCCTTAATTTTTACTATCATTGTTTTCCCTTAACTATTTACACTTGATGGTGTACATAGACCATATACTAGTATTTCTTTAATGTGTTCGTTATTTCACGTTTACCTCTTTTGAAAATGATTTTTTTTTTTGTTCTTTTATGATTTTTTTAAAAGTATCTCTAATGAATGCTGAAAAGCGCAAAATTGAAGATGTCGTAGGTTTGGTTGTTTCATTCATACAGCATTATAGTTTTTAAGTTATTGTGATATTGTAGACATTTTACTTTCCTGATTTCACCTATATGCTTGGACATATTTAGGGACCATTAGACATAAGCGTCAGAAGGGAATGTCATTTGTTTTGGAAGAGGCAAACATGTGTTCAATAACGTTTTTGATGGTTTTAAACCATATTTAGATGCTTACCAACGGAAGTTAAAGTCGAAATTGTGACATTATTTGTCATACATGTAGCAAAATGTAAACAAAATATTGATTTACTTACAAAAACTTTAAACGTACTAATTACCAAAAGAGCAAATGATGGTTCAGCTAAAAATATATGGACAATAAGTTGCTGTTTATTTTTCAAAATTTGTAAGAGGACACAAAAAAAAACTGCTGAGAAATAAAAACACTATCGTTTTAGACTAATTGGGTCTTTAATTCCAAAAATTACAAGTACAGTGATGTGTATCGTTACAAAATGAAAATCAGTATTTTATTGCAAAGCATACCTTAAAGCATTTGGCTTTTACAATCTAAAATAGTGGTCGTTTAAAGCGGTAAATTATGCTTTATTATTGAGACCTTTATTAGAAATAAAACTCATATGAGTTTAGAATATCTGTATGAATATCAAATTTCTGGAGAAAAGGTGATCCCTCGGAAGCATTAATCACAACTAAATTACATGGATATTGCAGACTCGGGTTGATTGAGTCTGTATATCAAGAGGATGGAAAGTACAACAACTATAGGGCTTCTAGCACCAACACTTTTCTAATACAAATGTTGAAGTCTGTTGAACATGTTTTCGTCTTGATCTTTCTAAATAGTCCTATATGCACCTCTTTTTTAGTGAATATACATTTACTTTTCTCAAGTTTGCCTCAGTATCAATTTCAAATTATAAATGTTTTGACTTTTAGAAAAAAAATCATACTATATATTAGCCTGCATTTTTAACTGAATTTTGAGGTCGATAATTAGTCCCGTCTTTTAACATTTGAATGTCATATTAAATACAATAAAATGTATATTAAAATACATGAACTCAATTACAATGTCCATATCTGCTTTAAAATGACAAGAAATATCTCAACTAATGCTCAAGCTTCACAATTAATAATGATATCATATTTGTCAAAGCCTGTTGTTCCATAGCAATGTCTTGGTATGGGTAAGTTAGAATTTACGAAGGGAAGTTTATAAAACTGACCTTTGAGTTATAATGACTGTTGACAATGAATTAAACGCTAAAGATATTTCCGAAATTGTTAAATAGAATAGGTAACCTTACTCCAGATGGTAAAAAAGAATAGAAGTTATCCATCTAAAACATTAAAATCATGTGATATCGAGTCTAAACATGTATGGCATTGAAACCCTCATCTAAGCATTTGACAGTGAATCTGAATAGAGACAATATGATCTTTAAACTACCATAAATCCGTTTTAACATGATTCGGTAAGTGCATGCAATTTTTCACAGGCGTTGCTTATGTTTCAATGCTTGTCACAGTGATAATCATCAGTGTCACAAAATCGCGTTGAAAGCTTACAATATAAAAAATTCAGATGCAGATCAATGGCGTTTACGGGTACCTTCTGTACTTTCTTTGTTTATACTCAAATTCAAATGAACATCAGGAAGAATTTCCTTTAGCAAATTTAGTATGATGTTGTTTCTCCAAATATATTTCCTTTTATCAAAAGTGTTATTTGCGTGTTTCTTGTTTAGTTTATTTGTCCACGAGAACTTCTTTTTAACCATATATCAATTTTATCTGTTTAACAATATCTAATTCTCTACTTTACATAAGGTAAGTGATATCTGCAAAGAATAAAATTATTTATGATGTATTTTGTCTTTTCACGTTAATTCAGTGGGAACAAGATATCTTTACATAATAACATTCACCATAAAGCTAAATTATCAAAAAGGTTTGGTATCGTCTAAAATTATTGAAAGTGTATAAATATTTGCGAAACATTCGCTTTTTTTATAATTTGACATTTATATTTTAGAATAAAGTGAACTTTTTTTCACTCGGTCCATGTCATATGTCATATTTAATTTAACAATGATGAACTATGATTTACATAAAGAACAAAAAACGCAAGTGATTTGAAATTTTGTATTAACATTATCATTATATGATGGATGATTCAGAATTAATGCAATGCAACTAAAATCTCAAAAGACCCATGCATTGTTAATGCAAAACAGAATTTTCAATTTAATTTACAGTTTAAAACTTCATATAGTTTCAAAGAAATCTTATTGTATAGTAGTAGAATTATAGCAGTGACTCCTAGCACCAGTTATCATTACCAAATACATAATAAAATTATATATTGATATTAGTAAACCAAATGGTCATTTGTTTCAATTTTTTTTTTCATTCTTTTTTTCTTGTTTGATTAATTTTTTTACCTGGTTAACGGGACATTTTTTTGTCTGTACGCAGTCATTAATCTAGAAACATTCTAATTTTCAAGTGATACACAAAATTAGTAAATTCAACAACATTTTGCATTGCAACTGCCACCACATTGTTATGTACTGTTCATCTATTATTAAGGCTTTGCAAGAGAACAAAACGGGTTTTTCAAATAGTGTGAATCATATACATGTATATAGTTTTGAAGCTTGACTATAAATGCGACAGATAATCTTTATCACTTATTGTAGCAACAAACTATAAGTTACAAGCAATAACTATCAAGATACCAATAAACAAGATAACAATTTTCGCAAATCGGGATTAAAATCCAAAATGTATCACAGCGGCTATGGGTATATATTTATCGTTGCAAGAGCAAAGTTTCATTTAATCCACATATTAAGAAACAAAATACTCATTTGCCGTGAATATCTAAAAAAATGAATACAAAAACAAGCGTAATTGTGATATCACGTGCACAAAATGTTGTGTAAAGCTGAGAATATGCGGTCGTCCGACAGAACAATGTTTGTAATATTCATTGAAAGTTGTAAATAAGAAGATGTCGTACAGATCAATGTTCACAATACTCATTGAAAGTTGTAAATAAGAAGATGTCGTACAGATCAATGTTCACAATACTCATTGAAAGTTGTGAATAAGTAGATGTCCGACAGATCAATGTCTGAAATAGATCTAGTCATTGAAAATGAAAATTGTGAATACGTAGATGTCCGACAAATCAATGTTTGGAATACTCATTGAAAATTGTGAATACGTAGATGTCTGACAGATCGATATTTCTTTAAATAAGATATACATCGATGGATCCAATGAAAGCTATGCATATGAAGACCTTCGATAAACTGATATTTGAAATTCTCAATAGCTGGATACAATAATAGTTGTGAATATGGAGACGCTGGACTGGACAAAGTTACAGTTGAATACTATATCAATAGTTTGAATTTTTTTATGAATATGCAGAAGTCTGAAATATCGGCGATTCTAATACCACATCAATGTACGTCATCGATTGATCATGATCCACGAGACGCTTTAAATGGCATGGTGCTGTTATAAAATTACGCCAGCCTTGAATAGCCAGAATGTCAGGGATATCATATTTTGAAATACTCCATCGATGAAATAATTCTTCTTGGTTTTTCAAAAGACGGATGAGTCTTGTGTTTTCTTAAAGGAAAAAGGAAAATAAACTTAGTCTGGTGCTAGGCCTATTAAAATACAAATATAAATGTTACTTTCTTGTCTGATCGATTCAATGTTTAGAGATTTCAGTACCCCCAAAAAAAAACATATAGAGCTAACATAAGTATAGATACTGGTCAGACTGCATGTACGGACTGCGAATGTCAGTGCTTGTAGTGAATCATTGTGTTCTTTAATAAACAATCAATTTAATAATTTTATACAAAAAGTATTATTCACTTTTTAAATGGACTTTAAGGGACACTTTGTTAAAATATAAATAAAACAGAAACATTATCTAAATGTTATTTAAAATATAAAAGGTATAATAATTACGCTTCTCTTTCCTTCAGAAACGCCGAAACTTTGCGTAGACTGAAGCCATTTGTATCTCTGTTTTGAAAATGCATCTTTTATCTGCAATTGAAAAAGTCGTATTATGTTGCTGTTTTATTGTTATCAACAAAACAAAGTAACATTTGCTTTTGGACTCCACAAAAAAAAACTATGCTGTCCACATTTTTATTTAGGATTTATAATTTAAGGGATTTTAAAATCTGATTTTTATTGATAATAATAAATGTTGTGATCATTAGCATTTTAATTATTTTGCGGCAGTGCGAAGATAAATGCGGTCAGTCGCTCTGTGAAACCGAGAGAAATTATAAGAATCTTACACCGGCTGTCGGTACAGACCGGAATATCTAGCTTGAGGGTAACTGTTTACAGCGGTAACAAGGTTCTGCCGAGTTTCCGCTAAACAGTTACCCGAGAGCTAGATATTCCCTACACCGACGGATAGTGTTTGATTCTTTTTCTTGCATATTACAATTAATTATTTCGGAACAGAAATTGCGAAAACTTATATTCTCATTACGCACTTTTTCTTATTATGAACTTACAACTTCATTCATAACGGTAAAATGACGTCATCGTCAGAACGCAATTCATTCATAAAAGACGCTCGACAATGACGCCATTTAAAGCACGCGACTTGTCTTACATGGGGGATGTAAGACAGGATTTTCTAGCACCGGTGTTAACGGTAGATAATCCTGTCTGATATGCAAGAATATAACAGCGATAGCATTAAAAACAAATCGTTAATATATGAGCTAAAATGAAAGGAGCAAATGACGAGGGAATCGTTTTGTTTGATCAGTTTCAGTATACTTGTTAATTGGCGCAGTCATTGTGCTACACATTTGATGAATTACAACGGTTTAAATATATAAAGTGATTAAGATCATTAAGTGTTCAATGTTTCTCACGTTTTCAAAACTAAATGTAACCAAAATGATATATTTATATAAGGACTTTTAAACCAATCATAAGTATGAGAATATTGGCAAAAGGATAAAAACGGTTACCTTTTTGTCCATCACGCAGTGACATATGAAGATCAGTAGTCCCTGTATACAGATAATGTAAAATCTCCATATGTTCATAATTGTAATATCGTCATATCATTAAACGCAAACATTAGAATACCTTGTGTATATAATACGGTGCTCAGAAAACAGTACGAAATATAAATTAACAATTACATATTTATAAAATACACATTGATATCTGATCACACATTCCTAATAACACATGAAGAGCGTCTATGACGCACATACAGTTTAAATAATGGTTTATTAGTGTGTGATTGTTTTGTTGGCTAGTACGGCGCACAAACACAGTTTAGTTCAAATGGCCATTAATTACAAAGCTTTTCGTTTAATCACATGTAACAAAAATGACATGCCATTACGACTAGATCACATTCATACACATTAATCGTCTTTCTGTCAGGTTGTATTTGTGCATTTAATACATGAAATAAATATAGCAAAATCAAGTTAAATTTTTGTAAAAGTATGTTCCTTATTTCAGACTATTTTCTTAGAAACAATTTACTTCAAAAGAGCTTTTAAGGCAACATTGCCATAGGTTCTGATTGTGGTAAGTTTTAATCTATGATCCGGAGGCTAACAGGCAATAATCTAAATAAACGGCGCACCTCTTTACATTATGAAACAAAGGTGATAAGCGTTTGTTACCAGTTAGAGCCTGGACAGACTACATATTCTGTCCCTTTACTGTATGTAGATCAGGTTTTTTTTACAATTTGACATTGACCGTTCCAAATTATATTACAAACAAGCCCTTTTCATGAATTACTTAGGTAAAAAGTAAATCAATGGAGCTCCTTTGTTCCTTATTTACATTTGTATGTTGCATTTTAATTAAATATATCACATGGTTTTAAATCGATTGTTGAATACCTGAAAACTATTAAGAATAGCGAATATGTACTGGAAAGCGACTGTGTCACTATTCAAAGATAACACTCCAAATCCCCAAGTCAGACCCATCACCGGCATGAGCACCAATATGCAACGTAATGCTGCTCTAAAATTATATGATATATGGTGTTATATTAATATAAGTCATCATACATACAAGCAATTACATAAACTGATGGAAGTTCTGGGTCCAATCATTTTGTCTCCCAAAACATAACACAAAACAAGCTCACATAGAATGTTTCCAATTAATCTAATTTATCATCTAAATTCGCCAAAGCCAACTTATCTTTATAAGTGAATGTTTGTCAATATAAATATTTATTCATTTTACAAATGTCATAAGAAATGTTTAACAGGTGGCGTAACAATATTCAAATATGGGATGCCCGTAGTCAAGCGATCATAAACAGTGGAGAGAATTGGAAACCATAACAATGAAAACATAAATCAAACAGCTCTCAGTATCTGAGAAATTTTAAACTGTTTACAATTGAGTGTGATAATATCGGTATATCTCAATGACGTTGAAGCGTGAGGCACATTGCCTTATCAGGAAGTGTTATCATTTATTCTGTGTCTTCAAATAAAATGATATCATGCTGGGTTTTTGCTAACACAATCGTTCTGAATATCGTAAAATTTAGTTATAGAAGTCCTTTAAGTATTTTGTATTTAAAAGATGTTATCCATGACTTATTAGAACAGTCCTCGTATGTATGAATTTATTTCTCGCTTTCAATTCAGTGCATTTAAAAAAATATATTAAAAATATTAAAATTGAAATCACAAAATACTTATTATAGGCAGAAGGAATTTCGTAGGGCCTTCACAAAGCATACATAATAAGTAAACCATTAAACGAACAGAGAAAATAAAACCAAAACATTACAGAAAAAGCAATTGATTTTTAAATTACAAAAAGCCACTTTAATTACAAAAAGGCATAAGGAAGAAACTGTTATACTTCGCCCGTCCTTTGTTTGATTTCTTCGACATTGCTGTAGTGCCGCACATTGTCCGAATCACTAAGACAACACTTATAAAATTTATCTGAAATGATTTTTTTTAAAACAAGACCATGTTTTAGATTATTAAGTAATATATTAATTAGTTATAAATTGATTAAATAACAAATTAATTTCGATTTGTCCTTAGCTTTATTAATCAATCAATTAATTAATTTATGAATAAATTACAATTAACAAATTTATAGATAAATAATAAATTTATTAATTCTGAATAGATTGATTGAGATTACTTCATTGTAACTTACAGCGGCGTTGTATCTAGATAATTTAAACGCCATGACTACCTTATGCAACTAGCACTCCTTAAAATCAGGGTTCATGATAATTTGTTTATAAGTCAAATATTAAAAGACAATATTAAAAACGAAAATTACACAATTTGCGTTGACCCAATGTTACCGAAGACAAACTTTGAGTGATTATCCATCCTGTAAAACGTAGCATCAAACAAATGTCAAAATGTTATGATTGTCCAATAAAAATAGACGTTACAAAGGAACGAAGTTATAGGCTGCAAGAATAAAGCCAATCTCCTACGCAGTGATCTCCCCTTATCAGTACAGAGATCTCTGCCATCACAAACATTTTTATCAATATTTTGATATTTTATATTTTTTAGCTTCCGAATTTATTTTTCATTATTTAGTACACTTTTGACTTTTTTGATAAACTATAACGAACGTAGGTACAAATAGTTAAAACTTAAATAGAAAGAGAAAAATGACGTTAGTTTTTCTATGTAACGCCGATATTTACATTTGAATTTCGACGTTACGTCATTTAACTTTCATCATGTGTTGTCTGTGAAAGCAGTGATTACAATCTGCAAAGGGAGGTAATCACTATAAGGTTATCACTGTGAGGAGCGTACAATGGTTCAATAATACAGTCACACAATGTACATACCACTATAACAACAAGAACCGGAACAAGAAAAGCCCATATCAATCCAGTTTCCGTCGATAACCAGCATCTGGAACATGACTTGAAATATGATAATCATTTACATGGAAACGTTAGATAATATAAAAAATTGTAATATAGTTTGGACACTTTGCCTATTGACAACGTGTCAGAGTTAAACCGTATACCAATACCTGCACAGTGCATCAACTGGAGTGCAGGTATTAGTTACCTATGGTGGCTGATTTGTGCCATTTGTGTTTTCGTCCCGCGACCCCGCCAAGCGAAAAGTCGAGAATTAACAAGTTAAAATGTCGGGGTCGCGGAGCGAAAACACGCTTATTAGCAGGGGCACGCGGCGAAGTTTAATAAATAAAACTTCGCCCCGCGACGGCGCGGAGCGAGAATTAAGAAATAAAACGGCTGGGGCGCGGGGCGAAGTTTAATAAAATACAACTTCGCCCCGCGCCCCCGCTAATAAGCGTGTTTTAGCCCCCACGACCCCGCAAAGCGAAAAGTCGAGAATTAATAAGTTAAAATGGCGGGGTCGCGCAGCGATAACACGCTAATAAGCGGGGGCGCGCGGCGAAGTTTAACAAATAAAACTTCACCCCGCACCCCGGCTAATTAGCGTGTTTTCGTCCCGCGACACCGCCAAGCGAAAAGTCGAGAATTAACAAATTAAAATTGCGGGGGCGCGGGGCGAAAACACGAATGGCACAAATCAGCCACCATAGTTACCCGCACTCACTGTCTGTCTAGAGCATGCTCGTTGATTGGCTCATTTTTATTTTTGGTGGGAGGGGGTCAACAAGAACGAGATAACGATAGAAAAGTCATATTCAGATGCTTATACATTGGTTACATTTTTTCTTGGGTTTAATATTGTGACGACTAGGAATGTATTTTTCTTTTTGCCTATAATACAAAGAAGAAAGAATTATATCAAAACAATCGGCAATCTGATTCATACTCAAGGGATACAAAGATCGTATATAGGTACATTTTGTCAGGTCAATCTGATACAAAAGTTGGTAATGTTAAACTTAAATTACAGTAACAAAATATGCACCATGCAAAACGTTAAAAGCTATTGTTGGAAAATGTGCTGGTTGTATTCAAAATGAATTTAGTCTTTTTATTGATTTTGCTTTGTATGTTTTTCACGAGTTTTGGACCATACTCAAGTAAATAATGCACCTTTTTAGGTTGACACTTCTGCAATATGTGGAATCGTACAAAAACTCCTTTTTTGCGTGGCAATCTTATTAGTTGAGGGCAATAATACTTCTAAATTTATATAAGAACAATTATATAATTCCAAAAAAAAACCCAAAAAAATATGATATTAACTTCCACCAGAAAAGCAAATGCAAAAACGCAAATCACCGTTTAACAATGGCAACATAGTCGAAAAATACGCCCGTCACAAAAGCTATTGACAGAGATGTGGGCATCCTAGATATGCATATAGGACAATCTGATTAAAATCAGCTCTAAATCACACTCCGCTTTAAGATCTGAGCATGACTATATACGGAATTATTTCTGGTGACTATTCACACAGTCAATCATCGGCGAGCTTTCAAAATTTTGAAAGCGATGTTGTTTCTAATTTTAACCCTGGGAAAACCAATACTGAATAGGTAATATTCACGATTTCGAGAACAAACATGGCATTGTCTATATAGCCGACAGGTAAACAGGCAAAGCAATCTTGTTCATAAAAAATTGACTCTATTTTTTCAAGTTACTTGTTAAAAATTATTTCCAACGTTTTCTAACAAAAATCAACAATGTTTAACTTCCACGTATAACGGTATTGTAATACTTCTTCTAATGCCTATGTCAAAATCGGTTTGATTGCATGGCTAAAAATAGCTTTCTCAGGTAATCCGAATTAAAAAGAAGGCAAAACATATACCGTCGTCATAAGATCTACATAAAAGAAATTAAGACATCTGAACATTAGTCAGATTGGCATATAGGAGATATGCTGTGTGCAATATCCGGAAAATATACGGATATTTTATCATCTGTAGTGACCTCGACCTTGCAAATATTAACCTATTTACATATGTCACACTAGTAGTCATGATAGTTATCATTTGTGTTACAATCGATCAATATTAATGATGACTAAATGGTCCCCTTACACAAGTTTTGATCTCACTATGTAACCTTGACTTTGGTAGCAGGGACCTGGGTTATGTGCGCAATAAGCCTCACAATGGTGATCATTTGTGCCAAGTTACATTAAAAAATATCCAATGAATGTAAAAGTTCTGCTCCAAACAAACATGTTACAATGACCTCTAAATGTGACCTTAACTTTTACCCGAGAGACAAATTTTATGCGCATGACACTGCTGAACATTTTTCTATGAAGTTTCATAAGAATCCCTCCATATGTGTATGAGATATGCTCTGAACAAAATCTCTATTTTGACTGTCATCTTCAGTGACCTTGATCTAGCATATATTAACCTTAATCACATGTTTAACACCACTAGTCATGATAATGACCATTTGTGTTTCAAAAAATGATGACTAAATGGTCCGAATACACATTGTCATATATTTATCTGAACTTTAACCCCTATGTGTTGACCTTGGCTGCAAGTACCTAAATTTTGCACGCAACACTCCACCCACTGCACAATGATAAACATTTGTGCTACGTTATATTGAAATCCCGTTTTGCATGTGGAAGGTTTGCTCCAGACAAGCGTTTTTCAATGATTTCTAAGTGAGACCTTGACCTTTGACCTAGAGACCTGGCACAGCTCCTCATAATGCTGAAAATTTCTATAAAGATTCATGGTGTAGGAGATATGCTCCGGAAAAAAATGGACACCGCTTGCCCGCCAGACCGCCCGCAATTGGAGAAAACTATAATATGACCCGTTTTTCAAAGGGTCGTATAAAAAGTGTTACATAAAATGATAGAAACTTACGCCTGTTCGGTGCCATATCCCTGTAGCTGTGTTGCACCCATAGATATCACCACAATAATTACTGCGAGGACTGAAAATGAATGATATTGAAACATTCTCTCAAAACATGCATAATTAGCATGTTTATCACATAACCCTACTGGTTATAAGCGTGGGCCCAAGCCCTACCACAGCGGTCAACCACCAGGTCATGTCAATACAAAATCAAACAATAATGACAAAAAATATTACTGATACTATTAACTATTATATTGAATTTCATGAATATTTACATTCTATTAATATTTACATATAATGTTTAACTAGAATTTAACAGATATAATGTAAAAGATCAACTGATTATCATATACATATATACCATAAGACGATATCATTAGTGGCATCCCTAGTTTGATAGTACTAAGTGGTTTTAGAACCGTATATGAAAGGTAACATCCCTCCGTCAGCATTCCGAAGAAAACTATTAAAAACACCAGGTGGAGAAGTACTGCCATTGCTATGCAAACGCCCTACACATTGATGAAAAGCATATTAAATTCAAATAAAGTGTCAATATCAAGAAAGTCATTTCTCTAACAGAAAATTCGACAATATTCTAAAAGGCATGTTAGTTAAAATAAACAATTGATGCTTTTATCCAAAGCGCCAACCAACTAGCAAAAATGATGTTTTCATACTAGAATATGACACCTTTCCCTACACACACAAAAGCACAAGCAGAAAAGAATAATTATCATCTTGCCAGGCGCTATGAAGATGGCTGCTACATTTTATTAGCTTATTGCTGAAACCCGTTTTAGAATAGTAAAAGAAAAACATTTTAAGATATCAACCTTGAAAATATTATGTTAAGAAAAGTTATAGATTCCAAATTCAAGTGTTTATTTACATAATTATTATGTGCGATTTCAGAATTTCACCATATTTTAACTGCTTGAATGACTCAGTAGTGACTGTTTTGCTTATTTGTGTAATCTTTTGGATAGTGAGTGTTGTTTACAATATGTAAATGATTTCCTTTGCTCGCTTCACAATCGTTTACTCTTAAATATATTTTCCAATTAGAATGGATCTGCTTTAAGATTAACATATGGTTGAAAGCAACGTTTGAGGATCAATCTTGTATTGCATTACCTTGTTTTCTGTTCTGTTAATCCCAGCAAGAAACAGGATATAAGCAACAATTAACCAACAGGATAAATTCATATGAATGATGTACCGGACCGATTTAATAAACCTGCAAACATATTTTCAAATATGTATTTAAGATCAATACAGGTCTAGGTGTATGAATATACCAGTTACGAGATGAATCATCATGATATTTTGTTTCTATTTATGCATAAATCCCTGGTTCATACAGACACCAAATGCCAATCAAGCACTTTCTAAGCTATTTTTTTCCATTTTCAACAACCAACTATCGATTTTACCAACACAAAGTCATTCATTCTTTTTTAAGTACCTTTGCAGCGAATCCAAACACTCTTTAAGGGAATTAACAAATTCAAGGACTTATAAGCACTTTGTAAGAAAAGGACCCACATTTAAGCATTTTTTAAGACTGTACGAACCGAAATTAATTAGCATTTCCCCACGTTATTCTGCAGATACGTTCATTCTTCATATGCTCTATTCTGTATGAATAACTTTCTTCAAATATCCAAATATAAATTTTAAATAACTTAAAATGCAAAGTTCCAGATAATGGGACTCTCTGTATACAAACAGTTCAAAATCTGAAAACGGACAAGTTTAATACAAGAATGTAGTAGGAAAGGTGTGTTATGTTGCTTTATTTCATATGTACCAAAACTGTAAAAAATTTTGGTGTTTCTTTGTTGTTGTTGTTTTTTTGTTTTTGTTTTTTTTTTGCTGTTATTGTTGATGTTGTTGGTTTCCTGGTTGTTTTGTTTCATAGTTTTGTATAAGTTTGTTCTTGTTTGTTAAGGTTTGTGTTTGTTGTTTGTTGCTGTTGTATCTGCTGTTGATCATGCGGCTGTTAAAGTTGTCGTGGTGGTGTTTTGTGCGTGGTATTTTATTTCAGTTTGCTGTTTTTCATTGTGATATTTCGCTGTTTCAAGGGCTTATTATTTATAACTTTTGTAATTGTTTATTTTCTTTATTTCTTTGTTTTGGGGTTATTCGTTTTCTCTCATTTTTGTTTCAGTCGTTTTAATTGTTCTTTTTTCTCTAATAACAAATAATAATTGCAAACCTCCAGAAGAATGCGTGGATAGCTACATTAAGTACTAGACATATCATGGAAACTATACATCCTATCATGGAAATGACTGACAGTGCCTCCTTATGTTCCTCCTCAATCTGAAAATATAGAGTACTTATGTAAAGTGTTTGTAAAATTGTTTTAGAATTGTTTGGAGTGTGCCTATACAATTTAAATATCCATACTACGAATGTGTTTAAGCTTTTATGTGTTAATATGAAATCGACAGGCCAGATTTTTTTGTAGTTAATATGATATGTGTCAGAAATACTTTTTGTTGTAAAAACTACCTTACTCGAGACCATATTTGCACAAAGACTTGTAAACAAGTTTCAGCAGAGCTTAGATATACATGTAATTGTCAAGTACTAATTTTTTAATGAGAATTCATTAATTCACGCCCTGATCAAGTATCAAATGCATGTCAAGTGAATTGTATCTTTTTGTGGCACTTTAAGGCACAGTAACACTATTATTGTCATTTTAGCACATTCTAGATAAACCGAAAGAGCCAGTCCCTTGTGCGCATAATTGACCAAAAATCGGGTTTCCTAAATAGTTACAACCTTGCTATATAACAGTAGCTTACTTGAGAAAACATTTGGTCTGAAAATCAATTTAATTTTGGGCGTCTGTTAAATAAATGCAAGTAGTGACTAATTTTTTTATATTTTTTTATTTGCCATCCACAGATGTTTCAAATAATTAATATATATTTGTTATCATTTTGGAAATTTATATCTTCAATTTGAACTCATTATATTACTTTAGGTGCAAATCTCTTCACAGTCTGTTACAAGTGGAACGTAACCCAATTATTATAAACTTTCAGATTCTACGTCTTATTTCAAGCTAGTCACTTAATCATATATAAAATCTTGTAAGTTTAATGCCTAATTCGTACTTATGAAAGCGATGATATATGCTAAAATGAATAGTATTAAAATACCTACATACCTGGTGTTTGGATGGACTCATAAGCACAGCAAAATTAGTAAGATGGTCGCAAACGCACACAACAACTTCTTCTTCCTTGTCATATTTTTTCAGTCGACATCCCTCATCAGACCAGTAACCTTGTGACATTTCGCTTCACAAACAAGAAACATTTATTATATTATGTTTTTTACGTCGAAACATACGCAGTATTTTTACTTGCCAATTTATGGATTACCCCAAAACAGCAATTGAACAAATACTGTTACATAGAGATATGTATAACTTATAAATGCGCACGTTAGCATATCGCGGACCACGTATTGTTTCCCTGTGACTAACATCCATGCGTGCTAGCATATTATGCAGTCTATAAAACATGTCCTATATGCTACATGAATTAATTTACGCAGTATTTACGTGTAAAAATATTTTTCTGAAACCCCGCTTGTGGCTATAAAGCTAAACTGCTATACGGTCATAAACCATTGTTTTACAACTTAATATCAACATTAACATTAATTATCAAATCATAACTACATGTACTATAATATTATATTTCATGTTATTAGATAGATTAATAGCAGGTATTTATCTCGTTGTTTTTAAAGTAAATAATGATTCGTCATTTTAATTTTAAGTAGATAAAAACACTTGTTAATCAGATAAATATCGATTGCACATTTTTAATCATGAAATAGATGTTGAACTGGTGATCGAAAGACGCCCCATCCGAAATATAGTCCCAAAGATAAATGTTGATCGGCGACAGTTTTAGCTCTTTTGCATTAATATTATATTTACCTTTTTGACTCCTTCCAAAAAGAACACCTCGCATTATCCAACGAATTCTGAATATAAGGAACAATTTTGTTTTAGGAAAAGTTATCTATTATTCTTTAATCTCCACAAAATCCTATAAAAAAACATTTACAAATACATAATTATATTATGAAAATATTACAAAAATATAACGTTTTCGAGAACTATTCCAAGCTACTGCCTGCCAAAGCTGTTAATGAACCATATCAGGAACCAAATAAATTATATATATGATAAAAACAAATCTGGAACCTCTTGCGATAGCCTTATAACTTAACGGTATACCGGTTGTTTCATGAAGAATTAACCAAAGTGAATTATGTTTCAGAAATATTAGTTACATATATTCAATAAATGCACGCATTCTTTTACTTGGGAACCATACGCCGATTGTCATGGAAAGGCACTACTGTGTCACTTTAAAGGTTCTATCATAACCGCCGTATGAATACATCTGAGTATGTTCCAAATTTCACAATTTTGGTGTTTAAATGATGAATTCTGCCTTAGCCGATGCTAAAGGGCGCGGCAGGTAACTTGCACTTACTTTCCAGTACCGTCCATGGACAGGCTCAATCAAACCGAGTCGTGTTGGGCTTTCTTTAGGGATTCTGTTTTTCTCTATTATAATGCCCTTCCATGTAACTATATAAAATTGCATGGTATTGAACAATTTTGAACATTTGTGAAAAAGTGACTTACGTTATACAACTGAAATTGAATTTCCACTGGGCTGACAAGTTGTCGCTTAATGTTGGGATAGAATGTAAATGATATTACTGGAGCATTCAGCTGAAGATCATCGGACCTGATGTAACAATAAAAATAAAAGCAATGAATTTATTTAAGGTATCAAGCATATGCATTTTAAAATATGACTTAAACAAGCATAATTCAAATAGATATTTATAAAACAAACTCAGTACAATGATTAAAAGCAGTACGGTATTAACATTATGACGTAAATGTTTAATCAATCTACTAGACTAAGTATGATACATTTAAAGAAAACCTTTAACTTACATAGTGATGTTAGTCTTGTTAGCTGAGGATGGTATTATCAGTGATAAATTTCTGTACATAATTCCACTAAAGGATTCGGCGGTGCCTGCAAAATTTCAACATTAAATGCACTTCTCATTAAATATAAGAATCATATAGCGTATTGATATATTTTCCGATTAAAAAAAGTAGTAGTGCTAGTGAGAAAAAATAAAGTTATTAGAAAATAATAATTATTATGATTTAAAGAAAGGCGACTGAAAAAAAGTTATTTTATATCTGCAAGTCTTTTTCAATGTGTTGAAAGCGAACTTTATACGACCTCTTGTCACGTGTGGATGTATATATGTGTGATGTCCCCCCTCCCTGACAAGGCGTCTTGTTGCAAATATTCAAATTGACAGAAAATTGCGGACAATGTTTAACGATCTTTATTTTCACGTATTATCGTGAAAAAAAAACCACCAAATATTTCAAGATATCAAGGATTTCCATAAAATTGGCGAATATTCTACTCATACAACCTTTATAAAAGCTTTTACTTGTTAACAATCTACACTTTTAATATTATTATGTTTAACATTCGAAACCTTTACTTTCTTTGCCATCGTTATTTTAAAATCATATTTTTATACATGTTATTAATCGATATATACTGTCACAGTTAATCACGAGCCCATCTTTCCTTGATCTAGCCCACTCTGCGACACTTTCTTTTCCATGTTCAGGGAAATTCAGAGCTTCGTTACATGATTGTACAGACGCCATCTTTAAATCTGCAACATAATATAACAAGGGAGCCATAATGGCCCTAGATCGCTCACCTGACCCATAGAACTCATCTAAACAATTACTTAGACAAGCATTCTGACCAAGTTTCATGACAGGTAAGTCAAAAATGTGACCACTACAGTGCTTACAAGGATTATCCCTATTTGAGCAGTGTGACCTAGTGTTTGACCCCAGGTGACCCTTATTCGATCTTGATCTAGAAATCATCAGAATAAATTTTCAGACCAATTTCCAGGATATTTGAATCAAAACAGTAGCCACTAGAGTGTTAACAAGATTTTTCTATTTTTAGCTCGAGATGACCCATGTTCAAACTTATCCGAGCAATTACCTAGAAAAGCATCCTGACCAAGTTTGATAATAATTGAGTGAAAAATGTGACCACTAGAGTGTTAATAAGGTTTTTCTATTTTTAGCTCCTGTGACCTAGTATTTCATCCGAGATGACCCATGTTCAAACTTGACTTAGATATCAATAAAACAAACTTTCAGACCAATATTCAAGATATTTACATCAAAACAGTAACCACTAGAGTGTTAACACGATTTGTCTATTACAGCCTCTGTGACCTAGTTTTTCATCAGAGATGACCCATGTTCAAACCTGTCCCAGGAATAACCTAGACAAGCATCCTGACCAAGTTCGATGACAATTGATTTAAAACTGTGACCACTAGAATGTTAAAAAGGTTTTTCTATTTTTAGCTATGGTGACCTTGTTTTTTATCCGAGATGACCCATGTTCGAACTCATCTGAACTATCATCTAGACAAGCATCCTGACCAAGTTTGATGATGATTGAGGCAAAAATGTGACCGCTAGCGTATGGACGTACGACGGACATTCAACGATCCTAAAAGCTCACCCTGAGCAAGCTCAGGTGAGCTAAAAAGAGGAAGTTTAATATCTCGGAAACATTAATTCTAGCAATTAAGAAAGGTAGTGTTACCAGAAAATCATTTCTACACAATACTTCTTTGTGAAGTTACTTAAAGTTTGAAAATCAATTAATTTCTAATTTTAAAAACAGAGGCGTACATAAATTTGACTTTGATATCTCAGCAGTGACATTTTTGGATGATGTCAAGATCTTCTCCACAAAACGATCTGTTGTCTTTAGAACAACGTCTGCCCCTGTGCCTGTCTAAATAAACCATTAAATGATAAGAACAATACTTGAACCGTAATCTGCCTGAATCAAACTTAATAAAACATAATATAAACTACTACATACTGTATAAATATCTGCCCTAGAACCTGTCTTAATTCAAAAATGTCTGCCACGGAGCCTATACTATACTGACCAAGTACTTGTTTATGAAAAAACATATCATGATGGAAACACTGTCTGCCATGGAAATATTTAAATAAAACTTACTACGATGAGAACAATGTCTGCTAAGGAACCTGTTATATAAAACATGGCATGCTGTCTAAAGCTGTATAAAAATCATACCATGATAAGAACAATCTCTGTCCCGTAATGCGCAATGCATTTATATCTCTTAATGAAAGTAAAACTGCGTACATCAGGATAAGATGGAAAACCCTCACATTTCTCGAGTTCCGGCTATATGCGAGCTCGATGTTGCTCGCATAGCAATCTTTACGGTAACGCGAGTTCCTGCTTAAAGTGATGTTCGTCGGAAGTACTGAATTGACGCATCGCAACTTTCCGAATTACAATATAACGACAAGTGCCGAGGAATTCTAATTGAAAACGGATGCGTTGATTGGTCTCTGCGCACTTCTATGGGAACCATACTGGGTAAGGGAATCATAATAAACTGGAGCAGAGTATAAAAATCCGAATGACAGTTTTTAAACGGAAAATGTAAAATGAAAATGAACGATTAATTTATACTATTTCACGGTAAAAGTAAATCGAGCTCACTTTAAGGCTTTGCCTTTTTCATGTCATCTATTTTAATAGCTGGAAAGAAGTGATCTCTCGGCAGCATTGAAAACAGCACAATTACAGGAAAATTGCAGGATCGGTCTGATTGTGTCTGTACATGAAGTATAATGAAAATGTGCAACATCCTTTACACACCCTAGCATCGCCTTGACCGGTACTCAGTTTTCAACACTTAAAAGTGCTGGATTCAATGATCCCGAAGAACCAGAATAACATAACAACACTGAAGTGAAGTACGTGACAAATATTTACGGCTGCCACACCGCACTTAAAACTATATAAATCTTTTACGTAAAATTAGTAGGGGAAACGACGAGACGTTTAATAATTACCTGATTTATGTTCACCTTCCATGTCTGTGCTGTACTTTCATCCAGGATATTGTTGATTGTTTGTATATATGACTGAAATAAAGAAAGATGATATTTTATCTCTAAAAATAAACCAAATAATCATATGATTTCGCTAGTACTATCTAGTTTTATATTCACAAGGAATGATAAGAAGTTTAAAATGATAAACTATACTTTCCTGGTATTTCGGTATCTCCAACAGGCAAGCGGGTCTATACAAGCTGGTGAGTGAGCGAGCGGAAAGGAATAAATGCAGTTTCCAGAGAGTTATATAGTCTAGCGCGCAATTAATAAAGTTCTCTTTGGTGCTTGATAACAATTTCCGTTAAAGAGCAAAGTAGAACAGATGTTAAAATAAGCTGGGAGAAAATTGTTATATGTTTATTCTTATTACGTTAATAATTGCTCAAAAGGTCAGTGTTTGCGTCCCTATGTCCGCTAACCGTGGTGAGGCATATGTAGGTCTTATTGCACCAAAACAAGCTATATGATTGATTTACGATCTTACCTGTATAAGCATGTTTCATTAAATACGGAGTAAATTTAAACAGCCTCCAAACAGAAATTTACCTTGAGCATCCAAATTACAGTTTTCTGACGTGTTGGGCGCAGTTTCGCTGCTCAAAGAAAAAACTAGTTGACATGACAGAAATTTATCAGTAACCATAGTGATGATTTTTTTTGTCACTAAAATGTCTTTGAGTGATCAAATGTACTTACATCTGTTACATTTTCAAGGTTTGTTGTGTTGAATGTTACCACATCAACTATTTGTGCAAGTGTATTAACAGCTACGTTTATATCTCCAATTAAAAGTGAACTATTCTCGTCCGTGTCTGATGTCTCATTTGATAGCTCATCCAATACATCAACTATATTTACATGACCTGTCTTTTTGGCATCAATAAACTGTAATGCAAAGAAAAAGCAACTTTTGTACATTTTAAATAGATACAAAAAACATAGTCATAATGATTTTAAAAAATGATTACAATTTTAAGTTCACAAAGAAAAGCATTAATAAATCAATTCTTGATTCTAAACTACAGGTCTATTCAAATTTATTTATTATCTTATTTAGTACATTTTTCGCAGAATTCAATGCGGCATAAACAGATGTGAAAAATAGTCATTCATACTGTACATTTATATCGTTGCTTATGCATTGGAAAATTGTAACGATAACATATGAAATCTATTTTATTAAAAATATTAAGTCTTTTGTTGTTCGTAAAATATATAAAATAGCGTGTGACTTAAAGTCTTTCGATATTTTCTTGTAAGAAGCAAATCAATTTAAATTTCGAAAGGTTCTACTCAGGTGCATGATTGTGAATTAAATGATACATAAAAGGGCATCTGAGATCTTTCTCTACCATGGAATATAGAAAGTAATTGAATAAAACAAACAGCGCATGTGTGATAAACCAAAATCATAATTCTCTACAATCATTACCTTATCGTAAATGTTCTCAATTGAAGTTTTCGTACAGTTGTAGACGGGGTCCTGATAAATTCCAGTTTTGGAACAGAACCTTGTTACATTACCTGAAGAAAAATGAAAATTTTGCTTTGTATGGTTAAAGTTACAAAATTATAGCTTTGAAGGTAAAACATGTTTGACGCTAAGTGAAAATTAATAATATTAAATGCCCGCGTCATGCATTTTTTAGGAGTTGGAAAAGCAACAAAAGCATGAATTTGAAATCCCATTTTAATTCAAATTAGATTTTCTCTCTGAAAGATGACGCCTACAGAACAAGGTGGGGACTGGGTCCGAAGCCATACTGTCTATGGAGAGAGAACGCAGAAATAGTATTAAAAAAACTCTTCATGAAACGTGCAAAACTATTTAAAATTTATTGGTCTTAAATGGGCACATTTTGGATGGCTATTCTAAAATGTTGCTCGAAAAAAAAGTTGATAAAGTTCTTAGAGATAAAATATGAATTTTGTATGTTGAATAATAAAAATATGTCGTAAAAGTTTAATTATCTGTTTTTTAAAGACACCTAACATCGGATCATGTATCTGGTTCAATATACAATTATTTCATAATAGTTAAATATTTTTCATACAAACTACTATTTACGCAATTATTTATTGTATAAGAGACCTTCTATAAAAGACAAATTCATTTAAACTATTGTGCAGCGATTTTATTGGAGAGATACGAAGATTATCTACTCTTTAATAATGCCTACAATATATTATGAAACAGTTTCTTTACTTTTGATGACAAAAACTAATCTTTAAAAGCTAAACAAAATATACCTTTATATCCAGTCGGGCAATTATGCTTAGAGGTCTCCCCTGGGATTCCTGTATCCCATTGGATATGCCTGTAATCAGTATCGCTTAAACATCTACGAACTGAAATTGGTAGGTGTGAGAGTTAGAAAGAGATGTCAGTAAGAAATCGAAATAGATAATTATTAAAACGTAATTTTTTTTATGCATTCATAATCTCTATCTAAAAACCTATTCTTAGTTGCTCGCATTGTCCATGTTCCGTCTGAAATACATTCCCCTGTTTTTAAGTCGGTAAACTACTAGATGGCATTACAATTTTCCCGTTTTTTTTTGTTTTTGGGGGTGGGGGTGAGGGGGCGCTGCGTCATGTTGGTGCTGCATTTCGTCGCTTTTGTTCTCATATTTTTACATGACATCACATATGTTTTCTTGAATACATAATTTTCATGTAAAGAAACGAAACACACAAGTTCGATGAATTACCATTTTAATCAGGTCAGACTAAAGTCAGTCTAAATAAGATCTAAAAATATAAGTTCAAATTCTTAAAATTGCTGACTACTTTCGAATTATCCGGAAATATTCATGAATGCCTTGAAACAAAACTTAAGGTAGACCACCCCTTATGCATAATTATCACCTTGGAGAGTATTCAAATAGGCTATAATCATTGTCAACGGTATTGAAACTAACAACCTGGGTTCATTCCCGGAAGGGCAACTTTTTCCTTTCCTTTATTTTCTTTTTTACATCATTTATGCATCTCTCAGATCCCTTAAGGAAAGAAAAAAGTGTTTTATTTTAATTATATCATTATTTTAGGTATGTATTTGCTAAATAATGCCAAATTAAATAGCAAGTAAAAAGATGATATCAGATTTTATTTTAAAGCCTAATAAAATAAAAACTACACGGTATGTTTTTTATGTTGTAAGAACAACCAGTATATTTTAAAAATATAATAAGGGAAATTTTGAAAACACCCTTAAATTATGTTTAAGTTTATGGATATTTTGAATAAGGCTTTCTACAAAGGGAAATGGTCAAATAAATGATAAAAGTGGGTGGGTAGAGTAGGGTACTAACATTTTCATATAATTAACATCATTTTGTTTAGAAAAAATAATTTTTCTCCCGTAATGTGTTACCTGAATGTTATTATTTGTTTCTTGACAATGGGAAATTGGAAAATATTTTTCATAATGCTGATATTATAGATTATTAAGAGTTTCCTCATTTCTTAAAAGGAGCCCTTCGAACAGCAAAGTTTTAGTTCAGAAAAATGCTCATAACTCATAAACCAAACGGTACAATTTTGTTAGAATTTTGCATACAGGTGACCTTTAACGCATATGTTGTCAATTTTCCAGTTCTTTATAGTGCCAATTAGAGTTGGTTTACCTCAACGGAAATACTTACATTCAATAACTAAAGATAAAGTGGTAATTGATGTTGGATAGACTATGTCTAAAGCTTGAACAGAAATAGTACAAGTCTTGATGTCGTTAGGAACTCTATTTTGAAGCTGGACCGATCCATTATTAGTGATGTTAAATACTGAAAAAAAGCATTATGTCATTGTTATAATATTGTACACGAATATAGAAAATGCATTGCAAGATCCATTCGAACAATGTACATATATATGCAATACAATAGCTTACACTTATCACCTTTTTAACCTTTAAACATTCTGATGACCGATGAAGAAAAATTAAACGTTTGGTATTAAGTAGAAAAAGACCAAGCAGAAAGTAAAATATTTTAAAATGATGGAACAGTTGTACATTAACCAACCAGTATTTTGGTCGAGTTTTTGGCCGGTCTCAAAATTTTATTTGAGGAATCTGACCATTCAAAATAAATGTCACTGTATGCTATCAAGGAGCGCATGCGTCCACCTAATACAAGCAGAATTCATAACTTTTTGTATGAAAAACGATACTTATTCGGGGCCTGGCCTTGGTGAGGAACATTTTTAATAAAACCATTATCTGTAATAAGCAATAATACTAAGATTATCATGCACCTTCAGGAAGTCAAAACATGTTGACGAGTGACTTATCTAGAAAGGAAGTAAATTATTTTGGTTATGATGAAATACTTACGACGTTCAACAAATTAAAACACAATTGTACAGGTGTTTAACTTACAGTTACAGCTGTCTGATCTCAAAGCGTATGTCACTTCTTGGGAGTAAAAGACGGCACTGACGTAGTTTCGGGCACGGCAAAAATTGTCTAAACTAGTAACCGTTTCGCCCTTTCTTGTCATATAGGTTTGGTTGTATAAAGTAGGATTATTGCAAACTGGCTCGATATCACCGATGTCTGTGACTGTGACATTGATTATTGAATTGGCACTTAGACCACCGCCGTCCCTTACCTTGAAATACATAGACATATTTTGACAAGCAACTCTATGATAAAAAAAAAATATTAGAAGGAGAAGAAATATCAGGATGGCCATGCCCGATAAATAATATGGATATAATTATATTGGGAAGATCTACATGGATATACATAATTATAATTAAAAGCAGGGAACAAAGTCAGACCCGACTTTTACGCCATTCATGTGACGGGGCTCCTTGCCGGTGGTTCTTGTTACTTGGTGGTTTCGGGGTTGAGTTCATTGGACGCTGCCTTTCCTTGTTGATCTTGTTTATCATATTTACAGCCGTGGCCGGTAAAAGGGATTGTGAACGGTAGCTTTCACTTCCCAGTTCGTCCACATGGTCAATGAACAAAGTTAATCAAACCGAGTCTTTTCTTTCAGTTTTGTCGTTTAAGGCGTTCTTTAGCGAATCAATTTTCCCTATTTTGAAACAAATCCGACATACATTTGTATTCCCTTTTTGGAATTTAGAATTGAAATATTAAGGGTATGTTCTATGCAAGTCTGTATCAAAGCAAATAAGATAATATGAAAAAAATAGTCATACATTAAAAAAATCTATGACATAACATTTCATAAAGTATGAATTCAAGATAAAAATTGTATTATGCACGTTGTCATTTATAAAATTTATAAGAAAACAACTCACCAAAACATCAAACAGGAAAGTAGGTCCGCCTGTATTTTCACTGTAAGTCTCCTGACTGAAAATGATTTCTCGTAGTAAATTTAAGCAAATCATAATTTATCAAAATATAGACAATAATGAAGTAAGTAGATATCTTACAATTTCATAAAGGAAATTGAACACTGCATCAGCCGGTGGTAAAAATGTGGACGGTACCTTGCAAATGCCGTTTCGGACGTTCTAAAGGGATTCATATTTTCTCTCTTTTATTTGTTTGCACACTATTGTCATTCGTTTTTAATGCTGTAAAAAAATTCGTGCACTGCATTTATTGTCGTGAGAGTTATTAATAAAAACAAATGAATTATATATCACTTGTAGGGGAAATCTGTCTCAAATAAGAAAACAAAAGAAAAGGCCGAGTAACCGGCGTGTCGTGTAAAAGAATGATCATTAAGTTACCTTAGTAACGTAATACCGGCGCACGACAAAAAATTGGGCTAGTTCATTACTGTAATTGCATTAATTGTTTGTTGCTGTAAAGTGGCATTTGCTTTTAATGTTATAATTTGTTTAACTGTCAATAGAGGAATGATTAATGTAAAGTATTTTGTAGTTTTTATTGTTCTTAGGCAACGTACATGTAACATATTCCACCAGTGCACGAATATATTGGACAACCCTCGTCACATGCGCCGGCATTATACGGACGGACGCCTGTCTGACCAGTTGTCATCGTCTACCGACTCTCGCCCTTTTACAGAGCGTTTGTGCCATTTAAAAACCAGCCTTCGTGACACTGAACTTGTCCAGCTTGCCCTTTTAAGTTCTTTGTAGGTATCTGTTGGTGTTTTACCAATATTTGCATAAAATTTAATGATTGTCCGTATTTCCAGACGTTTAGCGACTGACATTTTTCAACGTTATTACATTATTGACGACCACACGGAAATGTTTGTTTACGACCGTTACAAAATGGCAAATGAAGTCATATTTTCTAGTGACGTTAGGAATACGTACACACACTTTTCCCTGAATTTTAACGTTTTATATGTAGTGTTTAAAGAATACCGTGATGCATCAAAGTAATGAACTAACCCATTTTTTTGTTGTGCGCCGGTATTACGTTACCAAGGTAACTGTTTGACGATTCGTTTTCACGACATGCCGGTTACATGTTTTTTCTTTTGTTTTCTTATTTGAGACATATCTCCCCTTCAATTGATATATAATTTTTGTTTTTCTATCAAAAACCCTTACGACAATAACTGCAGTGCACACATTTTTTGGACAACCCTCGTATATCTTATGTTATAATATAATAAGTTTTAAAAACAAGTTTTTTTCATAATCTTTATTCTCGAAAAAGTTGTTACATAGAGTATCTCTGTTTTTTAACTGTACGTAAAGAGAATAAAATACTGTTAAACAAAAAATGATGCTGCTTTTTCAAGTAGGGTTTTAACCGCCTACCAATGACTTTGTGTACGCGCTGGCTTTGAATGATATTTACCAACACATTTCTATTTATTCTAAACCTTTGGAATATTCTGTTTCATCAGCCGTTTTGGAAAATGTATATGTGCTAAACAAAACACTTATATATCATTCCAATTGTGTTAAAATATAGCATTAAATGCCAAATTTTATAAGCTGACTTTTTTGAACGAAGAAACGTATTAGTATCTAGTTTTCATAAAATGTGTATCTTATATTTTAAAAAAGGCTAGAAAGTAGCTTTAAAGGTACGATTTACCTGTCCAAGAATTTGTCCGCGTCCAGCACTGATGCTGTCTTGATTTGGATAGTATCGATTGATATTCTTTGTACCTCAAACAATCCATTTACCTCTATATCTAGAAAATAAATTTAAGTATTAGATATCGCATTTATACAAATCTACGTACTTTTTTGCAAAAGGGACGTGTTTTGTTTTTTGTTTGTTGTTTTTTTTTGTTTTGTTTTTTTTTTGGGGGGGGGGGGGTTGTGTTTCACTTTTTTGTTGGGGGGGGGGGAGGTTGTTGCTGGGATGCTTTTGAACGAAACGGATCCGAGCAAAAAACCATATCAGTTCGGACCATGTTTTTATTGAATTTTTTTTATAAGTGAAACAAAAGCAATATAATCTTTCAATATGCTTCCAATAACTAATCAGAAAAGTGTGAATATATAAGATAAATCTCATTTCAATAGCCATTATGTTACAATCTTGGGTCCCCGCGACTATGTGGTATAGGTCATCGACTTAAAAGCACGTATTCGTCACTGCTGAGGGTTCAGTCGCAGCTTATACCACCACAATTGCTTGAACATAATTGTATGTTAAGTTGGTTGAACACAGTATCCGTTCAAACCTGAATTGATATTTATTATGATAAAGTGACTTTTAAGCTGAACTGTAAGGATTACACAAAATTGGACTCATTGAAGATCATTGTTCTGCGCCCACAGGCGCGGGTCTATTTGTGTTTTCTACATTTCTTTTTGTACATGGACCCGATTTTTATCAATTTATCTCTTCGATTTACGGCTAAAAAATTAATTCGGAATCAGGAATTCATTCCAATTTCTGTTATTAAATGTCATATGTTGTTTCCCCTGATTATGAATGAATGAGAGTGTGAACAAATTTCACGACTCCATCGCTGGGAAGGCAGTATAAAAGACAAAATAAAAAAAAATCTAATTTGGTAATTTATTTCTTACATTTGTATCTTCTACAGGAAATTACAAATTATTTTGTAGTACACAGTGGGTTATTTATTTTATTATGAATTCGGAAGCTATTAATAAATGACAGTCAGTAATTATATATAAGTAGTTTATGTTTTACGAAACGGTCAATCGTGTCGCGCTATGGTAATAAATAGCAAACTGGAGAATTATGCACGAAATGTAATGCAAAAATATTCAAGAATGAATTGCACTCTTTATAAATTTATAGAAAAAAATCTAAGTAGGCCATTTTGTACAGATTGTCATATTTTAGTATTATCAGTTTGAAATTGTCTTTTCCGTATATTCTTTCCGCTTTTCTTTCTTTACGGCCATGGTTGCACTTATGACTTTTTTACCGTGAATATTCAAATCGGCCTAGTTCTGGCTTCCATAACTTTATATGTCGCTTTTATTTTGACTTTGTATGACAGTTAATAGGTCTAACAGTAGTATACTATAAAACTTATACGCAGTTCAAGTCTCTTGAGCTAAAATCGACTCTGATTTCCCGAATTTTATGCTGCTTTATATTTTGTGTGAAGGCAATCGGTTTTATGGTAGCTTGAGTGGAATGTTGATTTGTCGAATATTGTGACATTTTGTCGACATAAACTTTCGTCTGCAGTTTTTACATGAGTTTTTATGTGTAATTGATAGACATGCAAACAAACTAGTAGATTGACATCCCAATTAATCACTTAATAGACTTTGTTTATTTTGACTAGGTCTACTGTTTTATATGTTCCAAAGAAATACATTAAATATTCTAATCTCTAGAAAGCCCACCAATGTTCATGATGAACAATGTCTTTCGTCCGCCCACTCAGAAATGATATACAATTCTGGTCAAATTCAATTAACCTTTGAAAAGTTTATAAGAATATTTGGTCATCAGATGTCTTCTTGTTCATCTTCGCTTGCTTCATTTTCTGCTTAGATGCCCTGTGATGCTTTGCATCATGATATACTATTTGGCGCAAAACATGTAACGGACATTTTGAAAAATAAAGTTGATGGAAGTTCTTATTTTGGCTTTAGTTATTTACATGTGGATATTTATTTACATGATTAGTTGTTGATATTTTAAGAAAATGAGTAGCATTATAGGTGAAAGAAAATATACATGCTTTAATATTCTTTATAGTATAATATTACTGCCTACAGTAGTGAAACAAACAGAACGATGTTGCACTACTCTCATGTCACATTACAACTTTTGTAAGTCTTTTTTTGTATTGAAATTATTTTTCTTACCAGGTAGGCATCAGTGAAAGCATTTTTTTATATTTAATATCTGGCCCTCTCAAATGGACAGTGCATACCATTAGTATAATTATGCAAATTTAAATGATTTACAAACCATGCGGAATAATGTACAATAGTACTTAATCTAAATAGCAAATAATGTGCGTAAAAATGATTTTGTAAGGTATCTGTAATGAGCGCATGTTTTGCGCGGAGCTTCTCAATTGCTGCATATTGCAGAAAAAATTTTTACTTGTTTATTATATGCCTAACTGATGTGTACGACACTCGGTATTATATATCAATGGGTAAGACCTACAGCATGTTTTTCGGTGCCTTAAGCAAAAAACAAACATGTAGTTTTTAACAAATGGCGGAAATTTGATTGTAAATATTATGTTTTAAGTCATTCAGCAGCAATTGGCTTGGGCATTTTAGCTTGCCAAACCATTTTGCGTCATTGGAATGATACTTTTAGTAAAGTAAAACATTGCAAACTCTATAAGCACATACATAATATATAGTGATTCTATATTCAGCTTTGTAAACAAACATAATAAAAGTGTGTTTTGGGTCACCTGGAGATCATTTAGTGTTAACAAAATTGAAAAATGAATCCCAATGCCACCAAAAGCTATTCAAATATTCCGTTTCAGTCGTACGAATATATTCAAGGGAACGAAACAGCAATAACATTGATACACCTTGCTATCTGCATCATCCATTTTACGTCATCTTCATAGCAATTAAAGAAATTTAAAGTAAAAGGGACAAATTTCAGCGAACACTACGGAAACTTGAATTTGAAAATGGAAAAACATGTCAAGCACTATATGATGTTGTAGATACAAATTAATTTTTTTTCAACACATATATATTCCATACAAATATTCAAATATGTATTATTTAAGTACATGTGTATCATGCTTGTTTAAATAAGTCTTTAAAGAGACGAAATGAAGAGGGGGCAATTATTTGCGGTAAATTTCTTCGTTACATGCGAAGATATTGTCATCAAGGTATGCTAGTACAAGTTAAAGTGCCAAGAGAGGTTTAAAAGACTAAATAAGCATTGACATGTGGCACTTAGTTTATTCATATTATGTATCAACCAGCTTTTGTTTATCTTCAGTACCAAGAAGAAAGACAATTTTCTGAATTTGGGACAATTTTCCTATTATCAGACATAGTGACAATTTGAAACACCTCTGAAAACAGAGGAATATTCTTATAAATAACTCCGTGTTTTAGAAGGTGAAGACGGTCTATTCAGTAAGGTTGGAACTCACTTATTACGCAAACAATTGACACTGGTCGATTGTTGTGTCTATTTGACAATGAACGGGTTATAAATGTGTAATTGTTTTCTGTTTATTAAAACGCGTATCATATAAATTCCGCAAAATAGTAAGTAAAGCTAACCAACTGAAGCATATTACTGCATATTGACATGAAACCTTCATTGGCACCCTTTAAATGACTTTTTGTAACAATGTTTTCTTTCTAAAAGTGCCAACAGTTAGTAAACATAAATGGATAGGTACTGGTCATATTCAATGTACAATTATTCCAAAAAGATCCAATTACATTTTGCTATATAAATCAAACTCCGGAATATTTTCAAATAAAAAAGACACATTTATATGGTCTAGCGGAAAAATATAAGTCTTTTTCAAAACAGCAAATATTTTAAAGTGTTTGGCAAATATAACTTGCCAAACATTTTTAAAAGATATTTCGACATTATTTCAGTAAATTTATGTAATAGTGTGTGGAAGAAAAGAGATAGAAGATCTATCAAATGAACGCAAGTAAGACAGTAGAAATGAAAATATATATTAAGCTTACACTGCTTTAATATAAATTTCAGTAAATGTAGGAAGCCATTACATCTGTTTGCTTTTAATTAAATAAATTTACCTGTGTGACTATCTAATTGAATCTGTAAATCTCCGAATTTTCCATCATCCGGGTCAGATATTGAGAGATGGGCTACTATTGTACCAACTGGGACATGTTCACGTACTTCAGTAATAAGATAATCCGGTAGAATAGTAGGTCGGTCATTCACTTCTTTCACGTCTATCCTTATTGGAACTCTATTTACTGTTACATTCTTGTACGGCTCTTTGAGTACACTGACATGTGCCTGTTGTCAAAAAAAAAAACATGACAGAATATGGAGTTTTCAAGTTTCAAATTTACATCTGCGAACATCCTCAGATGCACATTCGTGCAGTTGTTCAGGGACAGACACACTCTGGCCGTTGTTAACCGAGATTTGTTGTGAGATATAACTGAAACGTTCGTGGCGGGCATCGATTCTATTCCAAGAGGATCAACCTTAACCACTTTGCAGTGTTTAGAAATTATAGTTGCTCAGATTCATGTAGGGATTTTTTCACAGCCAACATGAAAATCGCATATATGAAATCTTCTGTAGCGTGTTTCAAAATACTATCACTAAACATTAAAATGTCGCACTAGGGTCATTCTGATTTCACTAGCATTATTGTAGAAACAACTTCAAAACTAAATTTAAAAAAAACGAGCTTTTTTGGGTATTATTTTTAATGGTTATATGTACTATTAGATTGAAATTTCAAAGATATTTTTTCACAGTAAAATTGTGTGGATCTGGCTATTCAATATTTCGTTAACAAGTTTTCAAGTTTCATTCAGATTTAATTTTATTCCATTTAACAAGTTTTCATGCAGACGAGCGTTTAGTCCATTTTATAACGATTTTGTCTTTAGATAAAATTAAAGAAAATATAGATTTGACAACAAATAAAACAGTTCAAAAGTGCAACAGCAAAGGACCAAAAATATATATATTGCCTTTAATAGTGTTTAATTGTAATATCACAACCCAAAACGAATGATCGGAGACGTAACATTCACTACGTCATAAGATTTATATTGACGACAAGTCCGATGGGATGAAAATATTGATATGTTTTTGTATGGTTTTAATATTCATAGAATTATGAATTAAATTAAAAAAGACGGTCAAATAACATCTGTATTGATTGTAAAAAATACTCAAGAAAAAGAAAATACATACTAAAAAAGGGGAAAAAATACTTTGAAAGAAAATTTCATTAACTTACATTCCAAGTATTTATATAGGGTGCATTTTTTATTGTTAATACAAGGTAGTTTAAATTTCCAGATTTCACGTTTTCTACCATAAAGTATCTGTGTTCGTTATATGTGATGTCTAACCGAAAAGACACGCTAATGTTGATCCAGTTGTTGCAAAAGAAACTAATTTTCGTAGAGCTGTCTCCTTTCGGAAGGTCGTCACTAATGGTTAGATTTATATAATTTGGTGTGCACTCTAAAATATAGAAATAAGAACTATGGATTAAGATGTTCAGACATTCAGAGATGTTTGAGAAATAAGCAATTAATATTTAACCTACGCGAACTAGAAGACATATTTGATGCCAGTATACATCCAGGCCCGAACAGTTTTTCCACACTGGTGGTAGCTATATATTTGTATTCTGCTAATTAATTTCCGTGAAATAGAATGTTCTAATTTTAAACCATGGCTATGGGCATCAATTTGAAATATTTCTTATACAACAATTTGCTTTGACAGAAAAGAATGTGACGCTTCGTTCATTTTATAGAGCTTGGAATTATAATAAAGCAGCTAACATGAGGTATTATACAAGCATAGACTTGTGTTCAGCAGACATTTTCACAAAGAAATCTTACGATTAATCTTAACTTTTTGACTTATGATAATCGTAAGTTAAATCTTAAGTCATATTCACAAAGTCACTCGTAAGTTAAAATTTTATCTTAAGATAAAAAATCACGATAAATCTTACGATAAAAACATCCCTAGCAACGTTCATTTGATATTGATGTGCATTCTCTATATTTGATTCCGGTTTTAAAATCAATAAATAAAGAGCTTGAAATATCTATTGAACACAATCAAATTTCAATAAGAACAAAAAAAATGATTCAAACTTATATATTTTATGATAATTATAAATATCTAAAAGATTCAGAAAGAAGGTCAACTATGTTATTAATAAATAAAAAGGTACCACTAGTACATGCTGGCAATGAAATCGAACTCACCAAATGTACAAATTATAGTTTTCAATAATACTACAGTATAGTTCATAAAATGATACACGGGGCAAAATGATCCATCGCGATTTTTCACGTGATCACGTCATCTGTGTGACGTCAACAATTTTCTCCGACAAAGCGTCCGTAGTTCGGTCATATTTATCGGAAAATACGATATCGTAAACTTTACTGATAATAAATCGTGGAGAAAAAAAATCGATTTTGGAGCTACGTAAGTAAATTTTGATATCGTTTAACTTTTGTTTAAAACAAAAAAAAAATAATTAGGATATTTTTGTTTGTATGTCTTGGTATGATACTATATAAATCCTGCTTTTGTAAACTTCAATAAATGTTTCTGAATTTTGATTAGTTTTTTTTTACATAATGCACATTGAATGTGAAGGGTGCTGTTGGGGCAAGATGATACAGTACGGCCGGGGGAAAAATGATACAGTGTATCATCTTGCCCCATACATTAAAATAAATTTCAGGATTTATGTCATCGTGATTCAACGTAGCCGTAACTATAAAAATATATCTATATGATTGCTTTTGTCTTTATAATATCATAAAAGTAATGAAATGCCATCATATTGTTTCAGAATGGTTCATAATTACGTCAGAAAAACCAATCGAGGTTGTACTCCAGGTGATGTGATACTAAAGGCCATCAGGTGTGTGTCGTCAGATGGAATGTCTATACACTATATATTCCTTATCCATTAGAACTCCCGAGGCCACGAGTTTGTCAAGGGCTACCAGTTTCAACAAGGAAAATGTTGCTTCCTTCTTTAAAAAGTTGGCTGAGGTGATTGACAGGGACTCGATACAACCTTGCGACATTTGAAATGTCGATGAGACGGATATTACTACTGTCCAGAAGCCACGGAATATCGTAGCACCGAAAGGAGTCAAACAAATTGGTACCTTAACTTCAGCCGAGAGAGGGGCACGTGTTACTATGTGTGCTTCTGTGAGCGCAACGGGAATCTCAGTTCCGCCTATGTTTAATTTTCCAAGGGGAACTATCACGATCACTTCGTTCGAGACGGGCCGGTCGGATCTATAGGAGCTGCTCATCCTAGCGGGTGGATGACGGGGGAGAATTTCACGACCTATATCAAACATTTTGCATCGCACGCACCACGATTGTCATATCAGTATTGAGACACTAAACCACGCAAAGTCAAACGGTATTGTAATGTTATCGTTCCCTCCACATTGCAGCCATAAATTGCAACCACTTGACAGATCGGTTTTCGGGCCCTTCAAGAGGTACGTCAATGAAACTCAAGATGCGTGGATGCGCAATCATCCAGGAAGCACTATGACAATTTACGATATTCCTGGACAGGTCAAAACAGCATGGCCTTTAGCTGCAAAGCCCACCAATATCATGAGTGGCTTTCAAGTGTCTGGTGTCTATCCTTTTGATGTCAATGTATTTGGAGAGACCGACTATGCTCATTGCAGTGTTACAGATAGACCTTTGCTAGACGAAACATTGAATGCGCCTACTGTCTCGCCTACTCATGCCGTGTGCACAGAAGGAACTCTCCATAATACACATCCGTATAATACGAATCGGTGGCAAACCTGGGACGAAATAAATCGTTTTATGAACGAAAATGGCAGAGAAGGTTTTCCTGTTGCGGGTGATGGACACTGTCTATTGCACGCCGTTGAAAAGTGCATTGCCTTTGAAGGGGTAGTCAAGCAACACACAAGGAACTGTGCGAAGGACTTGTCAATGAAGTAAAAAACCACATTGACTATTATGACGACTTCACGACCGACAACCAGGACGCCATTTCAGACATTTTGAATTATGTATATGACAAAAAATACAACACAAATATTGTTGATATGGTTTTGTCGGCTCTTTGCAACCTGCTTGGTGTGTCGGACATTGTGTACAGATTCGGGGACGATGGTATGAACATTCATGAAATGGGTCCTGGAAGACCAGGTGTCGTGTTTAACGGCGATATCCATTTAGATTTGATAGGAGACGGTGTAAATGCGCATTGCAATGCCCTCAGACTCAATGACGAAGGAACGGCAGAATCGACAGAATCATTTACTGAAAAAGGTCGCTCTAAAAAACAATCGGCCATTCTTACAGACACTCCTGAAAAGAAAGGAATTGAAGTGGAAATACTTGACAATGTAAGAAGTAATAAAAAGAAGAGCCTTCCTAAAAAGAAAAAGAGCCTTCCAAAGAAAAAAGGAATCAAAAGGAAGAGTAAAAATGATACCTCTGAAGAGGAGGAATGGTTCTGTTTAGTTTGCTCAGAGCCTTATTCTAATAGTCTGCCACGCGGAAAATTTATCCGATGTTTCGGCTGTAGGGAATGGGCTCATCAGGAATGCACAGGATTGAATAAAACGCAGACATACATTTGTCAGAATTGCGAATCCGATGATGACTTGTATATTTAAACACATAGCATAGTGTCTAACCGACATTCTGACGTATTTAAGACAAATTGACTAGCATAAACCTGAGCTTGAAACTTTTCATTTTATGAGATTATTTGATTTGTGTGACTGTTGTTAATAATTTAAGTTTTGAAAATCCATTTGAGCTAACAAATTGTATAGCAATTGAGCAAAATACTAATAGATCTATCTAATATGTAGCACCAAATATTATTTATATGATTGAAATACTAATTTTGAGAGCTATTAATCTTACTGTATCATTTTGCCCCGTATACTGAATCATCTTGCCCCGAGCACGGGGCAAGGTGATACACTCGACCGGCCTTATTAAATTGATTATTTCTCATATCTAAATAAGTTATTTCGAAATGTGCTTATTTAAAACAAAAGCCAATACATGGATGTACATGTATATTATTATGCAATAAAGAAAAAACACTCCAATAGATAAAGAGAGAAGGCAAAATGTTAAAAAGTGGACCATCTTGCCCCGGTCTCCCCTATTCATAAACCTCTCCACCATGACGTCATCAAGTCATGACGTCACAAATGATTATGTTGAAAAATAATTATACCTCAATTTGTGTAATTTATAGCATACTGTTTGCTTAATATATATTTGCCCTCCAACTTTTTGTTTGTTTTTATTCAGTTTAGGTAAGAGATACATGATATTTTACCCTTAAGAGAGAAATAATTACACTTACGAACAGGGAAGACCTATCGTAAAGTTACGACAGATTTTGCACTTTAGATTTTCTTAAGATTTTTTGTGAAAAGGAGATTAATCGTCAGATTTCTCTTACGATAAAAATTGTCGTAAGATTTTTTTTGTGAAAATGTCTGCAGGTCTATATATAATATATCATTCGGTCCTGAAAAATGTTTATCGTCCTCGGTTGATTACAAACATGAAATGTACAATGACCTTGTCTTAGCGCGTCTTATGCACTTGCTTATCCTCTTTCCCTACGGTCATAACGTATATAGATTTAACACGCCTCGTGACATCTTTCTAAAAGAATCTGCACGTTTCAACTCTATAAGATAATCTACACGTATCAACTCTATAAGATAATCTGTCAGTTACTTATATTATTTTTATCTAAATTTTATAACAACAGATTACATAGATTATATTACTTTGAACTTTGTTGTTGTAGTTTTTGTTGTTGTTGTTGTGTGTGTGTGTTTTATTTTTAGGGGGGGGGTGATTATACCACAATGGCCCATTTACATTATAAATATGATTGAACTTCCTGAATGTCTAGTGCGCAAATCATTGTAAAGTACCATTATGAAAATGAACTAGTTGATTGCTAATTGCGACAAAATCATACCGACATTTTTATATATAATGACCTATATCTAGTTATATATTACTATGCATTTTTTCCTCGTTATAACATTATTTGATTTAAAGCAGCACGTCTCAAAGATTTATGTAAATTTCATGAAAATTTAGAATGCTGCAGGGTGACATACCCTTTTAACAACAGATTACTGTACACTAATGGCATATAAGTATCTAAGCAGTGCTATTTACAGTTATTATAAGTCAGTGCAATGGTAAAATAGCTTTGACATTTAGTATATAAGGTACTTGAATGAATACAATTAGGCAATAGATATCAGTTTGAGTGTGTTGATGTAGAATTATGTTTGCACTTTAATATAATAATTAATTAATTAATTATAACGAAGTCCACAAGGAAAATAGTTTAAACGTAATTATTATAAGAAATATAATTAGTAATTGTATTTTGTATCTTCCAAACCAAAGCATATTTCAAATATGTCTTAAATATTACAGTAATATTTCTAAAATGTATACAACTTTTAGTTTCTGATTTGAACGATTTAAGGTAGAACGCGACAGATTGCGAACTTTCGAGTAGCGTTTTGAAAATTGGCATGTAAAACGTTGTCTATATTACAGATTAGATTCCGTTGATTTTATTCCAATAGTTTACGGCAATTTTTGTATATATGACGTTAAAAATTGACGATCAAAGCCTGTTTTTGAACATGACGTCGTATCCTGACAACTTTGACGAATATCGCAACGCCATAGGCTGATTAAATATCTTCTTAAACATTCGACGGAAATTTTTTTTTTCCTTGAAGCTTATATAAAATTATTGTTTCAAGCCAAAAGAATGTTTGATAAATGGAAAGAAAATGGTCAGTTTTGTGTAAAATTTGGCCACTTTTTCGGCTTTAAAGCGACTTATTAAAACATTCCTGATATGTGTTTCTTTTCTTTAAACGTCCTTTAACCTTTGCCCGCATATAGACGTGTTTCGACGGCTCCCCCACTCCTTTTTTGAGGCTTCAAACGGTGAAAAAAATGCCCTATTTAGGCCCCAAACACTATTTTCCGTTTGAGAAATGTTATTAAAAAAGTGACTACTTTTCCGCCCCCTATCAAAATGTTACATCAGGGGGTTGCCAGAAAGGGGATGTGCCCCCTTCTTTGGGGGGGGGTTGAAGGGGCGGCAGTCCCCTCATCGCCAAGAAAATTTTGGACATGTGACAATTGAATCTATTTAGGATAAAAAGGAGTGTACAAAAACGGTTTCCACGCATACATGAAATATTTTAAGATATATATGCGTGTGCAAAAACGGATTGTACTAATTCTACTTAGCTAAACATGTTTGCAGGTTTTTTGAAATAGATGATGTTTATGTATGAAAAAACGGGTTGCACTCTTGAATTAAATATATTTGATGTATTAAGGTATGTGCACAAACGGGTAGCGTATTGAAATTGAATAATTTTGTACAAGAACGACTGTTAATCTTAATATCATAAATAACGCGTATGGCCTCTACTGTATAAATATCTACGCCTACATTGTAATTAATTTTAAATGCAACCTCGAGCTGTTGTAAATCTAATTATTTATTTTAAGTAAATTTATATTATCATTACAGATCTAATGGCGATTAAAAATAAAAATGGTAAAACTGAACATAATCTACCTGCGATTTAAATCACATAAAGATCTTGTTGCAAAATAGTCCGCAAATGTTTGGTTTTAAACAATAAAAAATGCGATAAAAATCTTTTCAAGTCTTAAGTTATCTCAACCTAAAGGACTTATAATTTGCTTTTTAAACTTTGAGAATACATTTTATTCCATTATTTCCTTCAAATGTTTATTGGAAAACGCTCTGCACTGTATTAAGCAAACTCCAGTTGGTATAATAGCTCTCCCCAAAGATTACATCCATGAATATATTTCTATACGGGTATCTGTTTGAGTAAATATATCTTAATTTATAATTCTCGGGCCTGATCTTTATAAAGTCAGAGAGAGATATAAACAATGAAAATGAAATCCATGATGACTGTTGTCTCTTGCGATATTTAAGTAAAATGTAACCGTTAATGTTTGAAATTCATCCGGCGACTGAAAATCAGACATTTTTATAACACCACACATTGAAATCATCAAACTCATTCAAACAAAAAAAGTTTAAAATAGTTCTGTAGGACGACTAAACATCAAATGAATCATAATTTATGTAATCTTGCTGACGTACCATTTGCTTCCCGATAAGGACTCAAAGCATTTTGGTCACCGTCTGAGCATGCGCATTTGTAATCTTTTCGGGAAACAGGTAAACATAGATGGCTGCACGAACTTTGTAAACATTTGCTGAAAACTAAAGGAAATAACTCACTTAACACATATCATATTCTCAAATAAATCAGCTGTTATTTTCTTCATGGCATTGGACTAAATGCAAAATAGCATCATATTTGAATATAACACTTAGTGCCTACAACAAAATTTACACATATAGATTGGTAATGTTATATAATTTTGAATTTGAATCTCTGGCAAGAACTGTCATGTGGTCTTCATTTCTTACATATCAGACTGGATTTTCATCATTAAGTCGAGTAAAGTGCATGAAAGTAAGCGTATGAAATTTAAATTAATTTTTAATACCAATGAATAAAAATCAGCATACATTGCAAAATATTTATAACAATTTTAATCACGTGTAAATACTAACGCGTTTTATTATGATGAAATAATGAATGTAGAAAAATAAATATTATTGTGTCAGGCATGATCTTTACTGTATTCAAATTTGAATTACATAATGAATCTTAGACATAGACATGATATTCCCTAAGGATAAAACATTGGCCTAAAATGTCCTAATTAACTAGATTAAATTTTCATCATCTGTTAAAATTCTATGCAACTTATTTACATCTTGTCTAGACAAGAAATTCATTCGGGACAAAGTTCGTAAACGTCTGGTACAGTTCGTCAATTTATAACTCTCTGAAACACACCGTACAATCAAAATCGAAGACAACCGTTCAACGCGACGACTGCCGTACTAGTATATACATATCGGTATTAAAACATAATTGACGGGCGGTAAGTATTTATATATTTCAAACATATCCCAACTGTGTTCGAGAACATCAATGCTATAGATTTATAGCCAACATCTAAAGGAGCCTGCTAACAAATTTCGGGTCCTGTGCAAGCTTTACTTAACGTTAATTTGATAAACTATAACCATAATTTTCGATGAGATGCTGCATTTAAAAGTAAGTCACAAAAACTTAAATTTTCTCATGATAATAAATTAGTTTAAGACATGATTCGTAAACGTCAAATTTGTCAATAAATTTTCCAAACCATACCATACCTTCAAAAATCCTTTTATTTTCAAAGATACAGAGTATTTAAGTTTAAATGTCTTCAATATTTTGGTAACGTCAGCAAGCATTTGCCTGTATATAATGATAATATCGACATCCACTCATCATAAGCTAGAATGAATAACTAAGTAAACACTGAAAACCGTTTAACGAAATAACTGTTAGGACTTTCGTGCTATAGTAACTAGGAAAGAGTGAAAAATTGTTTAAATATACATTAAATCATGGTACTTTCTAATGGTACATAATCAATCTACACTGCAATAATTTTTTAATTGTCCGCAATATAAAATGATTAATTTAATAGTATATCAATAAATTTTAAGTATGCTTTTCATTGTACTATCCAAATAAACCTGTCGCTGTAAGAATGAACATATGTTAGAAATAAATAAATACTTACCGCCCGTCAATTATGTTTTTATACCGACATGTATATACTAGAACTGCTGTCGTCGCGTTAAACGGTTATCTTCGAATTTAAGTGTATGTAGGTTAAAGATCTGAAATTTATGAGATATTGAAAATTATTCTGTTCATTAATAAAAAAATACCAAAAACTGATTTTGCATAATTAGCACATGCGCTGTATTTTGGACTTACCAATTATTAATTAAGGTCCGTGACTTCAAAACTATCAAATTACCTGTCCTGATATCAGTTTTCTTATAACCAGTTATTCCAGTTAATTTAGAAAAGTTTGAAGGTCCAATTTGCTCCAGTTTCCCGCCATCTACACTTAATCTGCTTACATGTCTAGAAATTGAAGAATAATTCATTTGCATATTCATTAAATACGGAAGCCCATTATTGTCATTTTATCTTAGTAGTTATGTCTTATGATTGATGACTTATGTATTATGACTTCTGTCTTATTCCTTATGACTCGTGTCAGTTGTAAACTAAAAAGACGGCAAATAGACCAGTTTCATTACGTTCGGCCATTTTAGCGTACAGAAGAGGTACAAAAAAGTGCGAAAAGAAGACTTCTTTGGTAAGTGTTTAATTTTGAACAGTATTACATAATTATATTGTTTAAATAACAGGTTTTCTGTAAAATTATTGGAAAAAAGGATGTTTTAACGAGGCTCCTTATTTTGTGAAATATTTTGTGAACGTAACTCCTCCTCGCATCTGTTTCATTTTTTTTTTCAAAACTGTAAGACATTATTTTATGCATAGCAACTTGGAACTTTGATTCCATTGATACCATTTATAGTTTTTTAATACGGCGTTTTTAATATCTTTTTAAAGCACTAAGTAATTTCAAGTGTTCTGGACCTGAATTTGGTAACAGACATCTTATTACTTATATCCCGCCCGCTAAGCTCGTAGAGAAGATATAAGTACTGATTTTTTTATCTTTTTCTTTCTTTGTAATTAATACGATATAGTAATACACTCATGTGAAAAAAGACCCTTATTTTAATTTTAGAATTGAGATAAATTTAAAGTCTTCATAGTGTCAAATGAGATTTGCTTATACAAATGTATATGTAACTAACTGAGCGAGCGAGCTTGCGTCAAGAACGGAATCATTAATTGTATGACATATTTTTTTCTGAACGGTTTCTGTGTATGATGTGTTGCACAGTTTTGTATTATACTGTACTTGCCTCCCCAGCATTATGGTAATCCACTAAAAAGGATATACATTGTAATGGAAACAGGAAAGCTCCAATCTCTCGCTTTTGATGTATTTTTAAAATATAAATAATACTGCGATAAAATACAACAATAGATTCCACATATGTTTGAAAATTAGATCATCATTTGGCATTACAAATTTATTTTGAAATATCACATTTATGTTTTAACAGGTTCACTTCCATTTCTGATGAGTTTCCCATATTATTTTGTTCATCTGGAAAAGTTCTAGTTCTAGTTACATAACTTATAATTGTTTTAACATTGTTTTTCTTTTTTATTGATCTCGTTTATTCTTGCACCTCTTCTCTGACTTGTCTAAATTTTCTGCAAGTGTCATAAAGTCATCCTCCTGTAACTTATCTGTGGGATGCCTAGATCCAAGTACCCCGCTGTTTCTGCAAAAAGAGATATCAAGGATAATTTAATGAAATTACACCAAGCCATACATATCTTTCTAGAAATTGGATATTTAAATTATCTCTATTGATTTTCCATAAATTTATCTTTTCGAATATTTTCTGTGCTTTATTCTTCTTATTGGCCTGTTATGTTCTGAACTAAAACAAGAAAGCGTGTACTTCTCGCATTTACCTGAAGGAGAAATACTTTATATTTTAACAAGAATAATGTTTCACGCATGTTTATTTCATTCAAATATCTTGGTATGTCCTGAGCTTTACCTGGTAAAGAGGTAATTAGATAAGCAGGGAGAAATAAAATACTGCCATACTGTTTAAACACTTACCAGCGTCTTCTGTTCCACTATCTGATTTACCTCCAACGTCAGCCGTGTTGAATGCACTTGATAAAACTTGTCATTTCGTCGCTTTTTTGTCAAGTTATTATACATAAGACATAAGTTATAAAACAAAAGTCGTAAGTCATAAGACAAAAGTCCCAAGACAAAAGTCCTAAGACAAAATCACTTAGGGGCTTCCGTAATTATATATTTATGATTTTATGAAATAGCCCTTTGTGCCTAGAGGCTCGGGTTATATATGTAAACAACTCTTAACATAGAGCCATAAAATCTGATCGAAATTGTTGTGACTATAATATACATGAACATGTTGTTTAATCATGAATATAGTTATGGTAGTTTTATATTGTTTGAGGTCCCATACAATTTGGATAATATCAAATATAAGGTGACTTTATATACCGATGACATAAACCTTATATACAATGTATATTTTTTCAAATACATAATAAATCATAAATATACAATTAAAAAAAACGAATAAAAGCTTTAGTTATGTTTGCTAAGTACCAAAGAAATAAATTTTTTATTAATTAATTCTAATTAATTTAAACTCTCCCTACATATACGAGAAATTGAGAGATAAAAAGTATGAAACTGATGTTCTTCAGGTTATTTGCTCTACAGAAAGTCACTTTGAAAAGGTTGTGCCGTACTTACTTCCGGTACCAGTCTGTGATGTAAAGTTTATCTCCAACAAGCGTCATGCCTAAGAAATAAGAATTCGGTTCCGAGGACAATATTTTTCTCACCCATGTATCAATGTTGATCCGCCCAATAACGCCATGATATGCGTCAATCCAAAATAAATTCATACCTGAAATAAGCAGGTAGAAGACAATGACAACATCATAAATGTCATTACTAACTTCGTAGGATTCCGACTTCCCAATCGATACATGGCTTTCTATTTGTTTCCCAACGATTTTAAATGAACAGCTTGCTATCATCAGTAATATCTAATCCGAAGTTTGACGGAAAGGGTCAAGAAGAAGATGCCTAGGCTTAAATAAAAAAATAATTGTAAACACGTAGTTTTCTCTCTGAATATTCAAAAAATTACAGATCAATATCTTACAATGGGGAACAAAATAAAAGATATTTGCTTATTATCTACACATAAAAAGTCCGAACGGAACCACAGCCCCCTCGAGCGCTGGCATGCTCTTAGAGAACATGTATGACATGTTAAATTTAAATCACATTTAAATCAATAAAAATATACGTTTTTATAAGTCTAACATATTTAAGAAAAATCTTTAATCCGCTAGACGCCGCCATTTTAAAAATTTCGACTGGTTCTATATATGAGCAATTTGAAAAGACATGTAATAAAAGCGCTTACAAATTTCTGACGCAACAGTCGTCTTTCCTTAATTACACTTCCGGTATGGGTATGATGTAGACAATTAGAAGATAAATAGTTCATTGATAAGAACTAAAATTACGATGATTTATACTTTTTAATATCCGTTCTGATTAATAAGATTAATTATTACGTTAAAATAACGTGAAAACAACAACTCTGATTAGAGAGTAACAAATATGGCAGACGAAATATTCGGAAACACTCGGAAAACTTCGATGATAAGTTGTAACCACCAACATGTGCCTGCATTTACTCATGATTTACGACAGACAAAGTCACAGACAGATCTGGTTAATATCTAGAAAACTTTATGTTTGTTATAAAATCATAGGGGCTTTCTGCATCGTATGTAGCACCTTATGTCATATCATATACATGCCAATTTATGACGCATTTTAAATATGATGTAATGATTTTCATAGAAGTAACTATGCTGTCGGTAAAATTTAAATTATGCCACGTGTCTTCTAAAAATAGATAAAAATTGAAAAAAGCAATTACATTTTCTTTATATCATATATTCGCCTTATTTCCATTGGGACGACAGGGAATTGGTGCTACCAAAACACCCCTGTGGAACCAGGCAGACCAGAAGGAGAGACGTGCCACGATTTAGTCAGAAGTCATGGGGGCAGAGGAGAGTGCAAGACAGGCAAGAGCAGTAGAGATGGGAGCACAGGGAGCATGGACTACATGGAACACCACAGACAGGAATCTGACTTGGGAAGACATATGGAAGTATAAACCATTACGGTTATCCTTTCTTATCAGGTCAGTTCATGACCTCTTACTCATCCCAGCTAATATCCACTGGTCGGGACTTATAACGGATCCAGCATGTGACCTGTGCGATCGCCTGGCACTCTGGAGCATGTACTATCTTCCTGTTCCACTGCACTGACACAGGAAAGGTACCGATGGCTTCATGGCAACGTCCTAAGGGAGGGAGGTGGCTGACTGGCTTGAAGTTGACAGGAAAAAGGAACGAAGGAGTAACCCCAAGCTTTGTCACATCAACTTTGTGAAACCGAATGAAACTGCCAAGACAAAGTCGCCACACCAATCATCAATTCTAGATGGCACACCAGCTTTGAACATGGAGGTGGACCTTAGCAAGAAGCTTGTTTTCCCAAGCATTGATCAGACCAACTTAAGATCATATATTGTATTGTGGTCTGAAAAAGAAAAGAAACTCGTCATGATTGAGTTAACAGTACCTTGGGAGACAAGATGTGAAGAGGCCTACGAGAGGAAGAAAGCAAAGTATACAGAGCAACTCAACCAACGAAGACAGAGAGGCTTGCATACATGGCTGTTTCCTATTGAAGTTGGTGTGCGCAATGTGTGAGCCGACTGATGACAGCGATAGGAACTACTGGAAGGGATAGACGTAGGACAATCCAGAGACTGAGCCAACCTGCCGAGCGTGCGTCTAGTGGCTGTGGCTGATTTACATGGATAAGGGCCGAAATATCAATGACGGCGAGCACCATGCTGATAATGGAGGTCGATCAGCAATCTAGAAGCACCACAGACAGGAGATCTACAGAAGATGTACATAAGGTGCGTTCGAGATTGTATCTTACTCACCAGAGTGACGTAACGGGATGTATGGTATCATTTTTTAGAAGCGGGTCAAGCGCTATATTATGAGAATATTGGGTTCCCGTTAGAACGCATTTAAATGTATTAAATTTTAGTTCCATAATGACGCATGTCAGAGTTCTGCCCTCCAGTTGATTTCAAGAGTGACGCTAAAAATTACCCAGTCGCATTGTTATATTTTGTCGCAATCTTGTTTTTACAGCATAGCCATAGAAGGACTTCTTCCCCAAAAATTAACATTAATTTTGCAAAATGTAACTAACCAACATGTTAATTTTACGACATTGTTGTGATAAAAGTTTGATATTTGGAATAAATATTTATTGTTTTGAAATGTACCTTTTGCGTACTTAAGGTAAAGAGAAACTGAATCTTCTCCGGATATCAAATTTTGGATGCCGAATTGTCAGATTATGACTAAAGTCTTCATTATATAATTCAATATTGCTTATTTTTATCTTTTAGGTTTGAATTGTTTAATTTGCTTATTCATTCATATCTGCAACATACATTTAAACCACTTTATTGTAAGGCTTTGGCAGAATATTCAATTTTTCTTCAAGGCTTTGTCTTTCTTCAAGGTATCGACAGAATGTCATTTGTTTTCTCCAAAGCTTTGACAAAAAGTTTTGTTTTTTTTCTTCAAGGCGCTGACAGATTGCATTTGTTTTTCTTCAAAGCTTCAGCACATTTTTAAGGCTTCAAAGAATGTCAAATATTTGAAGACTCCGTCTTTTTTATTTGAGGTTTTCTGTTTCAAAAGAGACGTATTGTATTTGCTGTCTCAGTAAAAGTCCTCATTTATTCATTTTAATCCTTTTCCTGTGACTTTGTTTTGATTGTTTTCATATGTTACATTTTGTGTGTATATTAAACATAACAAATACTGTAAGCACTTATTTTTAATTATATCAATTAATTGCATTTTCTGCAATATCATTATTTATTTGTTCGGGCTATATAAGAAGCATTTTTATGTACCCAATAAGTTCCTGTTAGTGATAAGATAAACATGTGCAGAACGATATATTAATACAGAATATAATAATAGCTTTCATGTTTCTACGGAAGATAGGTGTGACTTATTTAAAAAGATGAAAATAGTTGAATCAGAAAACCAGGCCCGTCACAAATTAATTAAAAAGTATGATAAACTTTGTAGTGATAAAATTTTAACAAAAAAATTAAAGAGAAACAGGCAGAATAAATGGTAGAGATGATGTTATAACTGTGCCTTATGATTTACAAAATGTACATCTCCTGCCCAAGTGTAATGTAAGAAACTAATTCTAGACGGATAAACTGTCAACCATATTCCTCTAAGCTTGTTGTGCTTATAACTGAATATTACATGCAGCTATAGGTGAAAGAGAAGCAATCGATATTACAAGTGGCAATCCTCAAAAAAATTAAAGCTGACTATACTTCAGTTCAATTATTTTATATTATGGACAGATGCATATGTGCCTTAGAATAAAAACTCTGTTATGTCTGTTGTCCTGGAAACATTTATGAATGACTGTAATTAATATTGAACTGATTTTACAAAAAAATGGTTGTCCTGGACACTATAGCGTACAGTAAGCGGATATCATTCACAGTGATATTGAATGGGTAACGCGGGTTTCAGAATATATTGTCCAATCGGACTGAGAAGAGTCTTGAAATCGATGCCTCGAAGAAGCCCAGTCCGAATTATTCAAAAGCAGAAGAAAGATTTGTAGATTATTAAAGGTATATATTGCCATTAAACCATTAAAGTTTAACAAAATTCCCTTTAAGTGCTTGAAATATGAGAATTTTATGCCATTCACATAGGATACAAACTTTCATTTAGCGCGTATGACTTGAGTATCTAGTATTGAATACAAACAAAGGTACTCACAAAGCAACAAAATACCGTTATTGTTTACCAAAACCCTGCACTTAATAATAAATTCCAGGTTATTCCGAAAAACAAAAAAGAGGCCATAACAGGCAGATAAAAACATGCCAGAGGTAGACAAACAATTCTACAAAGCATTAAAATTAATTATCAATTAGTCAGTACTTCAAGAAACACTCAAGTTTGACTTTTTTCGAGTTATTCTCATGACAGTTATGTTATTTCAAATCGCATGTTTTGGAAGAATTGTGTATGCCATTAAATCCAGATATTGCAAACGACAATATTCTGTTATAATTGTTATTTTGATAATAAAAACTTTGAAGCAATTATATGTTGGAAAAGGTCAATTGACTTTATTGCAAAGCCTGGCACGAACAGTCAGGTATTTCTTAATTGACAATTTACTTGATGGTTAAGCTAGAAACATTTGTTTGAATGGTGACGACCATTATTCAAGATAAAGGTAAATGAGAAGTTGGATGATGTAAAGATTTTGTTCCGTTTGTATATAGAGCTCTGAGTCTTATTAATGTATTAAGTCTAAGTTAACACATGACCAACATTGTTAGATTTTATATCAGTTTCTTCTATTCTTTGTTTCAAATTGTTATGGCAATTAGCCTTAAAATAAAAAAAATACTTTGTTTGATTTTCAGAATTGCAATTTTCTCCGATGATTTTGATGTCTTGGTCGATTAGAGATGATTTAGATCTTTGCTGCATCATATTTGTTGAAGCTATAAACCCGCTAATTCAAGTTAACACAGTTGTTCATTGAGTTAATGTATTCGGGTTGTAGCCAAAATCTTTAACCGATACAATACAATGCACTTTTTTCAGCTTTGAACATACAAAATTTGTCACAGTAACATTCAAGAGAAAAACATGAGAAATAGTTTGCACAGGGTATAAACTGTTTGAAATTCATAATAATGCTTGTGACTTCATTTATAGTTCATCGAGCAATACCGTATAAGTAGTTTTTTCTGCAGCGAATTTATTTCTGCGTTTTCTGCGGTCAGTTTCGGCACAAAAGAAATAAGAACAGCAGAATATTTCTCTTATCTGCCACGATATGTATCATACATTGTGACCTGTTTCGTCTAAAGTAATAATGACTCACAGATTATAAAGTTAAGCGGGTTTTCGAGTTGTATAAAATTGCTGTCGGCTAAGTATGTAATCTGTGTTTGTAAGGATGTACTTTTTGTTAATTATGCTAATTTAAGAATAAAAATATTTCAAACCATTCCATCCTTATACTGCTAAATAATTGTTGTATACTTTAATTGTCATCCGATTTACGGTAAACTTCTATCAATTTAATTAAATTAAAGATACCACCGGGGTATATTTTTCACACATCACTTCACGCTGATCAAAGATGTATACCTTTCTATTGTTGCGCATTATATTTGTTTGCAAGCATACAATATAATTGTTTGTAATTACTATACAGTTTTGCGGTGACGACGATAAACAAATGCGAACGTGAACATGCAAATATAATAGATAGTGTAATGTGACTTAGACTTTGATAAGACGAGTCACAGAATTTAAATCACGTTTTGTCCAAAGAATGTGCCGCAGAAATAAAGTCCACAGAAATAAAAACATGCTGAAATTTGGAAAAAAACGCAGAATTTGGAGCCCGCAGAAAAAAAACACTAATACGGTAGTTACAATCATGATAACGTACAAGGTTGAATTTTTAATCATTTTTGGTAAAAAAAAAAAAAATTCGATTCATGATAAGGTATGAGACCTTTTTTCAATCAAGCAGTAAGCAAACATTGACACATCACATATTTGTTAATTTGTCGTTTCGTGGATGAATATTTAAATAAAAAATACGTTTTCTTTTTGTTCTAGAATTATAAATATCGCTATACAGTGACTGATAAAAGGCGTCGAATAATATTTGTTTGATATGTTAAATCGATATATTGTCAATAATATCGTTTTGGAACATCCAAAAGTAATTCTGCCCAATTTCCTGTAATACAAGTTTAACCTGATGAGCTCAGCCTCCCCCTCCCTGTTTCAAAACATTATTATTGGAATCATACTTAAGCATGCCATAAACTTGACGTATTATACTAGATTCGTCTGAGAATTGTAACATCCGTAACGTACGTATTACAATTAACGGCACTCTGCCCAAATCCGCATAGAGTGAAGAGCCATTTGTTGTCATTTTTACGCATAATAATTTCCTTGGAAACGTGTGAATATGTTCTAGGTATGGGCATGGGTTTTAATCATTGAACTAACTTCCAAAATGGAGAATCGATGAAACAGATATGATTTTTGACTGATAGGTAGATCTATTCTATAAATATTGAAAGTAATCTATGCATAACAAAGCATTCGTGGTGAGCTATTGCTTTCTGACCACGATTCCATTGACCGTTTTTATATAAGTCAATGCCCAAATATTATTTAAATTATTTAACAACTTTCAGTTTTTTTTCTCAATAAATAAAAAAGTATCTGTGTGTGACGTCCTTTTTCAAATATCATTACTTTTGTTTTACTTATATTTGATTTTAATCCCAAAATATTGCAAAAGTTTTCAATGTCGTAAAGCATTGATTGCAACGACTCCAATGATTTAGCATAATCAACCTGGTCGTCTGCATAAAGCAGCCAAAATAAAGTTCTTTGTAGGTTAAAAAAGCATCATCTATATCATGATAAACATTATTAATTAAGTCAGTGGCGAACAGATTCTCCATGCTAAACGCATCGTTTAATACTTTTTTTCTTTTCTTTAATCGTACACAAGACCTGGCTGAGTCATACATCGACTTTAGTGCAGTTACCATGAGACTATTTACATTTTCATCCACTAATTTATACCATAAAAGGTTTCTTTAAATTATATCAAAACAACGGTCGTAGACAATAAAAGCTGCGTATAATTTACCATGAGAATTGAGGGGTTTGCATATAGCCACCTGTAAAATGAATATACAGTCAATGATGGACTTTCCTTTCTGAAACCCAAATTGATTTTTACATTTTCTTTTTCATATTTGTTTTACCATTTTGTGAGTCTATTTATTAATAACAGTAGTTTGGAGTATATCTTTGCAAGTATGTCAATAAAGGTTATACCCCTGTAGTTTTGAGCTAAGTCGGGAACACATTTCTTATAAACAGGGGAAATAATGCCCTTAACACCAAGAATCTGTATATATACCGGATAGATAGACTTTATTGTATATTTGCAACAATAGAGGCGAGATTATATCGTATTAGCCTTAACTATTCTGCGGATAAATTGCCAAGTCCTGTATCTTTGTTATTGTTGTTACTATTTTGTTAATGGACTACAAAGTGCAGCTCCTCTTTGGTTAACTCGCGGTCAAATCGTCTGCGTGTAAGTCACATTCTGGTGAATCATCAGTCATTTTCACTACCGATCTTTTTTTAAAGTGTTCAAATAACACATCCACTTTTAATTTATTTGTTTAAGAGCATTTGTCTTTCATTTTTATTTCAATTTTATTCCAAAACTGTCTAGGATTTGAATTTGCCAATGAACCAAGTCGTTGTCCTTCTTCCTGTTTACATTTATGTCTATTTTTGAATTTAGTTTTATTATATTTCGTTCTCGCATTAACCATATTCTTTCTATTTACATTAAATCTGTTTTTAATATATACATTTCTATTCCTGTTATATTCGCGTTTTGCATCGCGAGAATCATAATTAAACCATACTGGGTTGTTAATTTTCTTTTATATTTGAAAATGATTATTTGTGTTTATAAATTGTTTGCACTACTTAATTGTGTAATAATAAAGTTACGTCAAAAATAATGCTGTATCCATGACTTAAAGTACGCAGGGGGCAGGTCTAGCGGGTACACTCTAACCACGTTGATGTTAGGTTGAATACCACCAATTATTTCATATTTATTTAACGGCTCAAAATATCTGCAATAACTTAATCATTTACAAGTTCCTGGAAAGATCTAATTTGTATATTGACAATTAACTTTGTTATTAAATAACAAGGTCTTTCCGAGTTAAAGATACCACGTTATTTCATAGTTTCATATTATAGCATTACATATACCAAGATATTCTATGATGTTGTTGTATAATAAATAAAAGCAATTAAAAATCCTTTTTCACGATACAATTAGCTTATGCTATCAAGTGTTCCCTGTACAATAACTAGCACAACGGAAAAAATCGGATTTCATCTCGTATAATTAAATACTTAAATATTCCTAATGAGAATATCGGATGGCTTTCCTTACATGTGCATTTTAATTAAAATGTAATCTACTTACTTTTCACATCTAAAGCAAGAGCATTAGGCCATGAATTCGGTTCAAACGACATAATGGTACTTCTGTTACCACCGTCCATGGTTGATGTCCCTATCTTTGGCTCATTACCCCGGTCTGACCAGTATATTGCTCTTTGGAGGAAAAAGGTATGTGAAGAGGTTTCATAAATTTCCCGGGTATTAAATTAATCATAAACTTAATGTTGGCAACCAATTCTGCGACCAGTGCAGTAAAAGATCAGCCGAGCTGTGCTGTCTGATCTTGGTCTGATATGTTCGCATTTAAGTAAGTATATATTTTGTAAATTTTCCCTTAAGATGGTTGGTTTTGTCAAGACTTGAAATTTGACTAAAAACATTGAAGGAATTAAGCACGATAAGGGTTAATGAGTGTATAAAAAGAATATAATTATGCAAAACAGATTATTTATTTGTTCAATACTAAAACGTTACTCAATGTGTAATCTTGAAATTAAATAAAAAGTTAGAATCCTTGCAAACATGTATGAATATTTAAGGAAAACGTGGCGCATTACAGGTTTATGCATCAGTGTTATCCATAAAATATTTTGTTTATTTATATAAAAAATAACTATGTTACGCCATCAAATAAAACTAATATCAAAACATGAAGTATTATCGGATGTTAACAATCAAGCATACTTACCCTCTTTCCGGGTGTACGATTATGTCCTTTGGTATGCCTAACGACTCGTTAACGATTGTTTTATGAATATCTTTATTTTTCAGCGAGACAACTACAATGACCTTGTCAAACGTGCACGTGTAGAAGAGCAACTGATTTATATAGTCAACAGCGATGCCTTCTATTGTTGATCCTGCCGAGAAATCACGTGTATTGTGACTTTTATTTAAAGGACAATGCACGTTTGTAACGTCGATTTGCATTGGACAATCGTGACGTTTATATATAAACAAGACTGTTAATTAAAGACGAAATCTTACAAACGCAAGTTTGCTGAATTATAAATTTGTTAAGATTCCTTACAGGTGACATTGCCGCATATAAACAGTTGGATGAAACAAGAAAACATAATTTTTCACGGAAATAATTGATACACACTTTACAATTTATTTTTGTACATTAATATGAATTTAAAGATAGTTATTTTATCTTTTTTTAGATATCTAATTTTTTTTTTAGATATTGACATAATAGCAAGGATAAAATGTAAATTGTACTTTTTTGCAATGTTTTGAATTTTTCCTCTTGTGAACCATCCACTTGCGCTTTCATGATAACATTTGCAGTATTGTTGCTCCAAAATAGGGTTTTTGTTAATGGATTTATATCTATGGCCATTCCCTGATACAATTTAGCAAATGGTATTCTACTGACGTCACCATTGTCAATCTGAATCTTGTAAAAATGTTTCTGATCAGCATCCATTGTCACTACGTAATTGTCAGTTTTTATGCCTTTAAAACAAAAATGAAAGTACAAAAGCTATGTAAAATTAGCAGTCATAGGAAACAAGATAATTTCCTGAGGAAAACAAGTGCATCTATATTTTTCTACGTTAAACAATTAAGTGTGTACAAAAATCGGTTGCACCCGTAAATTGAATCTATATAACGTATCGATGTGTGTGCAAAACGGGTTGTATTTTGATATTGTATCTGTTAAATTTATGTTAATTTGAACTAAAACGGCTTGCACTCTTAATTCGAAACTTTTTAGTGTGCTTAGGTGTGTTTAAATACAAGTGGCATTTTATATAGAATCTATCTAGGGTAACTAAATAGATGTGTATCTACTTAGCGTAAAAATGCAAGTGCAGAAACGGTTTACACCCTTATATCGATTGTATATATTTAGTGTACCAAAATGGTAATGTATTTAAAATATTTAAGCGTGTGCACAAACGCGCACTGTTATGGTATATAGTATGTCTTAAAGCAAAGTCCACTTGCAATCTACAACTGAATCTTTTTAAGGTCAAAGAACGGGTTGTACCCTTAAACCCAATCGATCAAATATTTAATGGGTGAGTGCAAGAACGGATTGCATCGTTAAATTGAATTTGGGCACAGTCATGCGATTTGGGGTCTTAATGACATTTTTATCGATTTTGAGATTTTCACATCAAATTAAAGCTCATGAAATATGCTTTCCGGCGATATAATTCATATGCAAAAGAGATTATTATTTTTTTCAATATGACTTATTTCACAACGTCATGTTGAAACTTCTTGACGTTGTTGTTGTCGTCGCTAAATTGACGTCAATGTTTCCCATTTATCACGTCATCGTTTCCCGCTTTTCTTGCATTAGGTGTGTTCAAATGATTATACTATTTTTTGGCGAGGGAAAAACATATTAGGCCCTATTAACTTGAAATAATGAATAAGTAAATGGTATGGTAGTGGTACATTTTATATGATGTTATTATCATGGCCAAATATATTTTTTTCTGAGGAACATTTTTCGAAATGTTAATTGAATGGAGCTGACTGTTAAAACATGAAACGGATATAAGAATCATGACACAAAAAAGAATTAAGTTTTATCAATCAGTATCTTTTATTTCTCTATTTTAACATTTGCTTCAAATGTGTACACCGCAAAACTCGTCTCTGTACGCTGGTCTGACGTATGGACGTACGGAGTTGTTCAGGTAGGTTTGCCGCCGTTGACTAAGCCCACTTGGTTGAATTGGTTCTGGTCTTACAGCCGCTTCAAAACGCGAAGACTGATGCTTTAAAATACAAATCTTTTCCTCATTTTGATCATCAGATGAAATTCGCACGGTAACAATACCTGGTTCGTCTGCAGTAAACCGGAAGTACTGATATTTCCTGAAATTAAAACTCATCATCTCATTTCTGCTAAGCTCACAAAAGTTTTATTATGAAAGTTATACTGATTAAAAATCATATTTTTTTTATTTCAGTTACGAGAACTTCTATCCTAATTATATTATTCTTATCAAAATGATTTCTATTATTTATTCGTAACATCATTACTACCACTATTTTAGTATTATAAGGATATTATTATCATGATTATGATGATGATGATGATGATGTTCATTATTATTATTATTATTATTAAAGCAGTTTCTGTATGTTGCATCTGTTAACTACCTTATTCCTTTCACTGCTTTAAATTTTCCCTCTAAGAATGACTTTAAATTTCTCCATGCCCATTGTGGAAAACGGACAGCAACATTTGTTTTTGATGATTTGTTTACAACATTTTCAAGCTGTCCAAGCGTCTCTACATCTGTTCGTCTATATACTCGCTTGATGTGGGCGAAGCCGGAATCTACTAAACACCGGGCGTGTCCTGTTTCAATATAACAAGGCTGAAAATTTTAGCATGCTAATGTAAAGTTATAAATTGCTGCACATTGTTTTCATACTAAAAAATCTTTGCCAGGAAGAAACAACAATTTCTTGCATGTCATTTAGACACAAAGCATTTTGAGTAAAACTAACAATGAATGTTTTAACATTCCGAAATACATAAACATATCAAGCAGAATGTCTGTTATTTTTATTTTCTGAAAGATGCCTTAGCGGTATTACCGTGATGTCTCGATCAAGAGAACATAGCACGTGTCTTTTTTTTTATAAAAACCGCTTTCCGCAGGCATGGATCGCAATTTAATAACAAACTGCGTACGTAAAAGCGATTTTCAGCCTGATAATGTATCGTAATCTGTTCCTATTTTCTTTTTATTGAGTAAATCAAAATTAAATGATATTTTAAAAACGGTGCACGTAGAATCACTAGCGTGTAAAGAATATTATCAACTTACCTGGAATTTGCATTAAGTATTCTATTACTTCATTCTGACCAGTCATTACTCTCCACATAAAATAAGCAAGCACATACTTATTTTTGTTCTGCCCTGAAAAGCGAGAATGAATATAACAGTATTATCGGGGTATTTTTCATTTATAACAATAAAACAAATTTATCATCCCGCAGTTTTAATCTATTTTTATGTACATGTTTTTTATCAAATACGAACTTACGCTTGTATATAAAATAAAAGCCTTATAAACCAAAAATATCAATATAAAGTTGTAATGTTATTTCAGTACTGTTACATTCTTAAAGGTCCATATTATTCATCAGATATGCTATCAATTTTATTTCTCAAAAACATTTTGTCGGCATCAGGCTCCATTTTTTACAAAATACTCATTTGCTATAAAGGTTAACTTTCTTTAACTTATTTTGCTCTATTAGAATTAGTATTTGCATGGAAGTCAAAATACTACACTTTAACATTTTTCTACTTTTACAACACATTACGTACTGTACACTTTGCACTATTTTTTTCAGTTGTTCAACATTCCACATGCTCTAAATATATAAATTAGAATTATTAAATACGTTTTATATTTTTCTAAACAATTAAAATAAAATATTGATTTCCGAAGTATAAATGTGCCTTTAAACAGAATGAAATGTGTATAATTTACCTGGACAATTATCAGCATGGATTGAAAACTTTCTTGCTCTAACACAATGTTCCTGTAGTGCCCAATCAACCATGGAAATAACTGCATCAGGGCCATGTGTTTTGGATCCATCCTCTCCTACTGTCTCGTTTTCATCAATCAAAAAATTCAGTTGTTTAGGGATACCGTCTATACGGAAACCAAAAATCTGTACTTTTCGCAATGTTAGAAAATACAACGGTCCCATTTGTCTTGCGTGATGTGGCAAACTCACGTTTTGACAAAAATCAAAGGTAAAATGAAAGTATTCATCTTCATCAGCACTTCTTCTTAAACATGTGTTGTACGTGTCCCTCTCCTTAAATGTAAAAAGTTAGCAATTTCACAACTAAAGGTTTATCAAACTTTCCTGTAATCAAATTCCATAGATTTTAAACGTTATATTTCATAAACATAATTAAAAATCAAGAAAAAGGAGATAAACATTAAATTATTAATCTTGTATATAAATTTTGACTCATTCACATGTTTTAATTATAAATATTTCTTAATGTATAGTAAACTAGTACATACCCTTTGAGCTAAAAGAATGTGTTGTCGCATGTTAGCTAAGGCCTCCAGCTTGTCTTCCTCTGACACTGCATCTGATATCATCTTTCTCATTCGCTCACACGTAGCGCAGACGTCATCTCTTGGTGTTGCTATTCTGATGTGAGGCATACACGTAGACCAGAGAGTTTTGAACATAGAAAGCGAGACGTGCTTGATTTGTGGAACGGCTTCCGTGCAAGAAATACAGTAATCCTTGTGCATCTGGACCTTTGTTGTTTCGGACGGTAAATAAATTGGTGGAATATCATCTCGTCCCCTAGGTGCGGCAGGCTGGTGTATTCCTCTTTCATCAGCAAAGTTACTTATAAAATGTATTACTCTTGTAACGTCGTCAAAGGTAATAGCATTATGTGGTTTTCTGCCAGTATTTCCATGTATACGTGGAGCAATACCTTCCTGAAAAACTTGCTTACTTAAGCTACTTAGTGTTTTCTTCCCTATGCCATGACAAAGTAGAAATGTCTTTTTACATACTTCAGTACCATGAAACGTATACTTTCTTCTCATTCTTTGACGTTTTTTACCACGTTGTGTTTTTTCTGTAGATCTTTCATCATTTATCAGACCCATAATGTAAATTTCCTTTGTTTCTTTTTCCATTTCTTTCATATTAAGTAGGTACTGATATATTTGATCTTTAGTGAATTTTCCGCTACATGCTAACCTACAACATTTACTTGATTTATAAAGTTCAACCTGCTGCCGGTCAGAATCTGGTTCAACATAATCATCACAGACTTCATCTTCATCGGACCATTCAAGCTCTTCATCCCTTTCAATGTCTTCCGAACAACCATTTGCACCAGTACTTGCACCTCTATCCTGGTAAAGGAAGTCTCGCACACGGCTCTCCACAATACTATTTTCCCTGATGTCTTGGTCAGAACCGCTGTCGCTACTAACATCTTCCTGGGTATTACAGGGTGTAGTAAACGGTGTTCTGCCAAAATGCTCTGATAAAAGGCTCTCTAGTTCCTGAAAATAAAATACAAATAATATATTAATCATACCTCTTTATGCAAAATCTAATATCAAACATAAATGACTAATAAATAGAAAAATTAATTGCAAAATCTAAAAATTTAACATTTTACTGTTAAACCTTTTTGCTATTTGCTTAATCAGCATGTGATTTAAAAAAATAAGATAGGGGGAGGTTTTGAACCTCAACCGCCCAAGCGAAAAGCGAACGGCGTAACCGTTTAGCCACAGAGGCATTTACATTTAACAGTGAAGAAATATTTTCTTTATACAACGGCAGTGTTTAAACTGAAAAACAGCGCGGTTCCAGACGACAGTTTACACACTAATTCCAGCTATTTAACAAATTAGTTATCACATATAAAATGTACATGTACGATCCATATACCAAAGTTTTAAGGGTTTATTCGTTATGTGTAAATATATTCATGTGTAAATATACATGTAGACTACATCTAGATTAGTCTCGCAAAGCGGCAAATATTTTTTTTTAATTTATTAGATTCTAGTTCTAGATGAAAATAAAAATAGCTCTAGAGAAAAAGATAAATGTCGAAACATTCATGCTAGTCTAAACCATGATAAACTTTTTTCCAGCGTTTAAATAGGCACCTGATGTGAAAAGAGATTCACGAATGAATTCTACTTTCGTTTTCAAATAACGACTGACCTTCAAAACATTATTGATTCAAATGAAATCAGATTTAAAACATAAACATACAGTAGATTGTTAAAAAACACGAATAAAGAAACTTACCTCTAGCTCTTCGGCCATTTTACGCAAAGAAAATACGTGTAACCTGTCGATAATAATCGTAAACAAAACTTCTAGATTAACATGTGTAGTTTCGCAATGAGCTTCCGGTATGACTTTTGACGTCATTTATGACGTTTGCGCATTATGTCATTAAGACCCCAAATCGCATGACGGTGCTCATTTATCTAAGGTGTAATGGTATGTGCACAAACGAGTGGCATTTTTAAATTGTATATATTAAGGGTTTAAATGAGTATGCAGGAACGAAATACACCCCTATTTTTTGCTACTGTAACTGAAACTGTACAGTTCTGTATAAATTTGTAGAAAACGAATGGTAATAAATAACATGGCCTATACTGTATAAATATCTACGCTCATATTGTCATCTTTTTTAAATACAATCTCATTGTTGTAAATCTAATTATTTTAGTTTTAGTGTTAAAATATCAAAAGTATTTAAATGCATTGTAAAACTGAACATAAAAAATCTACAAGCGATTTAAATCACACAGATATTGTTGCAAAATAGTCGGCGAATTTATGGTTTTAAATATTAATCAAAATATGCAAATAAAAATTGTGATTTATCAAAACCTTTTCAAGTCTCAAGTTACCTTAACGTACTTCTAGAGGGATTCTTATTTTCTCTTTTTTACTGGACTAATGATTTGCTTCGATTTTTAACAGTGAGAATACATTTTACGTAATCATTTTCTTCGCGCTTCATTGCCGTTTAGGTGGTTATTGCAAAATTGATCTGCACTGTATTGAGCAAAAACGCGTTGCTTTACAGCTTTCCCTTATAAATTCTCACATTTTAGGCAGCGTTAACCAAATCAAACAATTAAAATAACATCAATGCGTCGACAAAAGTGATACTAAATACAAGTATCAAAGACGGTGGAAATGACCTGTCAGGATCTGACTTATTTTTAACTTTAAGATATGCGGGTGGTCTAGTTTACGCTATATATTATAAGGTTAAGTACTGTAATCGACTTTTCAAATGAACAAAACGCTACACAAAAACAAACCCAAGTTACAAAAATAATTTAATTTAATGTTCCATTCTTTTCCGTGCTGTAGATAAATTTAGACATGCAATAATTTCACTGTAATAAATCTACCCCTCTACAATCGAGGATTGAACGAGCCCGTTATGAAAATAACCCACTAAGACAGAGTCGTTCCACAATGTTACATTAAGGCAATATCCCATCATAGTCAAATTTAATATAGTTCACTTAAAACATTAACAAAAGCAATTATCTCAAATATCTCATTCTTAAGGTGACCATTGCGGGTGTTTTTGTTGTTGCTGTTGAAAGGGCCTTCAAAACGAAATGGCAGAAATCAGCCACAATACATTCTGTATGTCATGTAAAATGTTACAATCAACTTTGAAAGTTCTTATCACGTCAGTCTATGTAATATTTCATCACATCTGTCATTTAAAGGTTCATTGAGCCTAAGAAATGTTCTTTTTATGTTTTCATGACTGGGCAAACATGCGTTTAATAATGAATAATTTATGAATTTAGAGCATTTTAGATGCATTTTGTATGGGATATAAACGTTGAATGACAAATAATTAGTCAGACACGTAAGAAAATATAAATAATGAAGTTTTTTGACGTCCATACAAAAATACTTATAAACTAATACTTATTGTCAACAACTTATAGTATAGCTATATAGCAGGTATGTTATTGTCTGAAAACTGTATCAGGACATCAAAAAATAACGGTTTTATGGAGAAAGACAAAACATTTTTGGGTTTTATATGCCTTAAAATAGAGAAACCACAAGTCCTTTTCACATATTAATAAATATTCATGGTTACTAAATGCGTTATCAATTATCAGATATAGTTTTCTCTTTAAAAATGCTCAAATTTCACAAGTTTGAATCTAACCCATTTTGAAAAGCTGTGGGCGTATATCCTTTTTGCCATCAGTTAGCATTTCATTCCGGTGGAATTTTGTCCAGTGGGCTATTTTGCTAGAGGGCTATATTTATAGTGGGCTATTTTTCTAGTGGGCCATTTTCTTTGTGGGATATTCGCCCGTTCCTTACAAACGAAAAGGGGTTCTTTACGGCATATTTTGACAATGTAGAGTGATTTCTGTAGAATATAGAGTAATTCCGGTTCATCATTTCGCAAGTATTTTATTTTTTTTTTCAACATAAAAACATGAATCTTAAGATGTGGTAATTTCCAGTTTGATTTTTTAATTGAAGTTATTTTAAACATGATGAACTAAAAACATAATTACGAGATGTACACTTAAAACTATATCTTTCCTCTTAATATTTAATTATCACGTTAGGCGTAAAATACAAAAATTAGTTACGGTTTTTAAAGCTAAAAATGGTCTTCTTCCACAATACCTTGAAAACATATTTCCATCGCTGGTTTCAGAAACAACAAATTACTCGTTAAGAAACAACAACAATTACATAACTATAGCTAGGCGCACCGAAACGTACAACAAATCATTTATACCTTCTGCTACTGAATAATGGAATGCATTAGACACCGAAATTCGCGAAATTAATTCATTGAATATTTTTAAATCTAGAATGAAAGAAAAGTTTAAAGCCCCAGTAGTACCTAAACACTTTTTGTTTGGTATAAGATATTTGTCAGTTTTACATGCTCGTTTAAGGAACAATTGTAGCAACTTACACGCTGGCCTTTTCAAAAATCATTTGAGAGATAGTCCGACTTGTATATGTGGGAACCTTTGTGAGGATGCCGAGCACTATCTTTTTTGCTGTCCATTATTTAAACCTCAGAGACTTATACTCTTCGCAGAAACCAGAATTTTGCATCCTCTTTATGTTGAGCTATTACTGTGGGGTAGCAATTCTTTAGATGTTAACAATAATGAACAAATATTTGCGGCCGTCCAAAAATTTATCAAAACTACTGAACGTTTTCGAAACACATGATATTTTTGTAAATCGGCCGATTTTATTTAATCGAATAACCTGGTACCACAAATAATTGTTAATCACATTTATGATGGACGTTTACTCCCAATGACGAATAATGCTAAATGCTGGATCCTTAACCTTGTCGTCATTATATATATACATAAATATACATTTTTTTCTGTCTTACTTATTTCTTATATTGTTTTATTTTTTTATATTAATCTGTCTTTTTTTTCCTTTGTTCGCTTTATATGTATACATGTGACACTTTCTCATATAAATGCCATCAATGTTGATTAATATATTTTTCAGGGGGAGGGCCGATCGCTAATGTTGTAAGAACTTGGGCCCAACCCTTTTGCTATTTGTTATTTCGAAATCAATTTGTTTCTCTGTATATTTTCATGTATATATTAGCAATAAAATATGATTAAACTGAATTATTACGTCAGTGTTAGTATGGTTCGAAGTAAACCCAAAACGAAACCCGGCTTGAAATTTCTCTGCAGTTTATGCTTATGAATTTAAACATTTAAATGTTAAATGTTTGACTAAAAATGGCATCAGTTCAATCGTGGAATTGTAGAAAAGAGTTTTGAAATAATTAACAAGAATTTTGTGTTAGCGATAAGAAGTTGGTTCAAATATCGATACTGGTCCTAACATGTACACTTATAGTGATGCTGAATTTAAATTAAACTATTTTATGATGCCTTATCATAAAACTCGATCTTATATTGATCCTGATCTTATCATGTACTTTTATATTGTACCTGATCTTAAAATGTACTTTGAAATAGATTCTTGTCTATACATGCAGTGTTTTATTAATCTAAATCTTAACATGTTATTTTAATTATCAAGCTTTTAAAATGTACTCTGATATATCATTCTGATCTAATTGTGTACTCTAATATTTATATGGATATTAACATGTACTCGTATATAAATTATTCAGACCTTAAAATGTACACTTATATATTATCCCGATCTTAGATTGTACTTTTTATTGGTCTTGATCTGAACGTTGACTCTAGTATCATGCTATTTTATTCCCTTTTTGAATCCGACATAATTTGCTTTCTTTGCCAATCCGCAGGATTTTGTACTTTATATATTTACACATCTTACATTGTCAAATAGAGACCCCGGACATGTCACCAGTTATGTCCTTGAGGGGTAAATTTTGAAACACAAAAGGTTTGAAAATTTCCCTGCATGGAGTATAAGCCAAACATAATTTTAAACTAACAGTAGGTCCCTGTTCGGCGGCAAATGATAACCTAAATGTTCAGTGACTTTTTTATTCAACTTTTTTAAGCAGTGATTTATATACTCTCTGCAAATATGCATACTATTATTTACTGTACTTTACATTTTATAAAAATAATATTTTGTACATGTATTCATGTGAGAAAAAATATATATATAAAGTCTCAAACGTTTAATATAACTTGAGGTCAATATAAAATAGATATTTTATATGAAACGAAAAAAAATCAATATGTTAACGAGAGTAATCACAAATAAACTTACCATTATTTGTTGAATTTTCTGTCGGCGGCGTAAAACTTCCAAATTTAACGAGAATGATGTGTAACAAAGCTGTATTTACAAAAGACACTAAAGTTAACTTAAACATTGTATGAAGATATTTAATAAGAATTCATCAGAACGTTATCCAGCTGGTTTGATTTAATTTGAAGTTGGTGTGTTTGACACGCAATACTTCAAAAATAGCAATGCAAGTTCTACACCCTGTCATTAAGGATAAACTATTCTATGTTTTACTTTATTTATTTGCAAATGTATAATGGTACTTAAGTATTCTTTCATATTTTTCTAATTGGATGTCTGCACGAAACTCGAAAGTGCAGACACATACTTGACTGTATCAAGTTTCCTCCTTATTGCTTGAAAAATGCACTTTAAATTCATGTTCGCAAGGTCATCCATATCAAACTGGACAAGTTTCATTGCAACGGCATTTATATTTCAAGAACTTCCTTACACTACTCAATTACCCACTGGTTTTGAAATTATGCTTCCTTATTATATCTTGTCGGACGGTTTATCACTTGAATGATTACTTTGTTTAATTTATATTTTAATATAGTTTTGGTTTTTTTTGAGGTGGGGGGTTGTTGTTTTATAAAGATTTCATTACTGACAAGTATTAAAACTGTCGGTCACCATTTTCCGCTGCCTACCTCTTTCGTCTTAGATTTTTAAGACACTATATCAGTTTTGAAAGTACATATTTTAATGGAATTTGATACATTTTTATATACAATAGTTATTTATAATCGATTCAGTAAGTGTGTACTTAATTAATTCTGTGTAACATATACAAATGTTTTAGCATTTATTCACACATTCTATAGCCACTCGGTATCATATATAACTTACATGCATTTCATGAAACTATGTATTTATTTTTCTTGCTTAATGAGGTTTGATGTGCCCTTTAAGGCTACACACATCTAACATTGTCAAATAGAGACCCCGGACATGTCACCAGTTATGTCCTTGAGGGGTACATTTTGAAACACAAAGGTGTGAAAATTTCCCAGCTTGGAGTATAAGCCAAACATAATTGTGAACCAACAGTAGGTCCCTGTTCGGTGGCAAATGATAACCTTAATGTTCAGTGACTTTTATTCACCTTTTTTAAGCAGTGATGTACATACTCTCTCCAAGTATGCACTATTAATGACTGTATTTTACATTTTATAAAAATAATATTTAGTACATGTATTCATGTGAGAAAAGATATTATCCCTAAGCTTAAAGATACTTTTAAAATCAAATAAAGTTGAAATATAAACATTAAAAAATAACAACCCAATAAGTTCTATGAGAGTTGCCTAAACTTTGTTACATTCCTTTTATACTATACCAATTATTATCTCCCTTTGTCTAGTCTACACAGAATAATTAAGAAGACCCTAGAATATGTTGCCATTTAATATACTAGAATGTTTAGCAAGAAATGATACAAGTTTATCACCGGTTTGGAGTTTTAAATCGTATGAATTAACCAGGAAGACCGTAGGCTCGGACAATTATTACTTCGTTTCTACAAATTAAGGGTCCAGAGATCACCAACGCTATTTTATAAGGGGCAAACATTTCCGCTGCTGATTTGGAAATCAAAAATATAGGAAAATAAAAACATATTTTCATTTTAAAGAAGCATTCCTACAAATGAGCCAACCATTTTCAAGAAATCAATTCTGAAAAACAAAACTAATGTATTAAGGTGTTAAAAAAGTATTAATATATTTACAATTGAATATATGTTGCATGTAATGAATGACTGATTTTGCCATGTATATTTACCAAATTTCTGATGCGTGACTAGCGCAGTAGAAGCTGTTTTTGCATAGTTTTACATGTCTTTCTCAAATAATTTAGGTGGTTTGAAAGTGCTGCTTGGAATATATATATCACTTCTTTGTTCATTTGAGAATATTATATTTTTTAATCGACTTGCATATATTTAATGAAAATTAGTATTAATCTGGAGCAATGCTGCTTTAATTGTACAAATTAAGCTGATTTTTATAAGAAGTTAAGATAGAATATAGAGTATCCAAACAGGAATGTGCTTGATTAACTTTTTAGAATAAATATAATGTTTGGAATAGTTTTATTTGCTTGCCTAATGACCAGTCATCTTGTCATAATTTTATGTCAGTAATCCTCATGAAGCAGTTACTTGACTAATGAAATAAGTTGAAAAAGGGCTTTATATTATTTTATCAGACATTCTTACATGTTACTAATTTATATATAACCCTTTTGTCATACAAACAAAGGTGAATAAATGCACCTTCTTTATGAAGTGGTCATTTTTGCCTAGTAAAGGCAGTAAATTAATGCCATTTATTCTATCCATCATTCCTAGACTATCTTTATATTTTTCTTTTTAGTTAGCGCATCAAAACGCTCGTAAAAGGTGTAACTGACACTGTAGTTCTTGCGAAAAGTTATTGTTACATTTGTAACTCCGTAAACACTGACTCAATAAATCAAATGATGACAGAAGCTCATATGAGTTCATTTATTATAAGCAATATTTTATTTTGTACAGAATATTCAGGCATTCTCAAAGACGATTCTCACGTTTCAGTGTTTAGTTGGAGTTAATGTGCATGGCTCAAAACATAATGTTGCAGGACGTTTCTGTGGTGGCGATATGAACAAATTCCATTGCATCAGAATTCAGCCATGTGGCGTTTTTCAAAATTCGTTACCAGCTTTTTTGTTGTTATTGTTGTTTTTGTAACGAAGTCAGCTTTCTACCAGGCATCTTTAATTGAATCTATGCATCAACATCGATAAGTCGCATAAGATTATGATGGCTAATTTGTGCCATTCGTGTTTTCGCCACGCCAAAGGAAAAGTCGAGAATTAACAAGTTAAAATGACGAGGTTATTTTATTAAATTTTGTCTATTATAGTTTTTGTGTGAATCTCCACATTCTTTTTGATTTTGTCAACGGATGTTTCAGAATATTCCTCGTTATCTTATTTCAGATTACAGAGCATTTCGTTCTTGTTTTTTTGCAACATATTATAGATGATATGTAAAAATAATGTTTCTTTCAATGCGATTTTGAAAAATAAAATTGACTTTTTAGTCATTGTACTGTTCATGCTGGTTCAAAGAGTTTTGTTAACAAATTAAATACTTAAAAGGAGCTTTCATTTCGTATTCCGTATTTCGTATTTAAAAATGGACACATATTGTCCGAATAAAAACTATTTGCACACAAAACCTAAACCAAAATCCGTTGTAATCAATTGGAAAAATAATTAATTCTGACTTCATGGACTAGTTTATCAAAATAATTAAACAATGGATAAAAATGATTTCTTTTTTATGAACGCCCTAGTATATTATAAATTTCACAGTATCGTATCAAGTACTCGTTTATCCAATGACAAGAAAATAACTTGCACTGGAATAATTCATTTATTCTCCTCTAGGTCAATATTTTTTATGATAGTCAATGATACTGCAAAAGCCAGTGGTGACAAATAATCTGCAAATAATAACCAAAGATATGCGCTTCAGATATTTTTGTTTCAGGTTATTTCTAAATGATAATTTATTTCAGTTATATATCTTAGATGCAATTGTTAAAGAATACAAACCTTATTGAATCGGTAAATACCGGCAGATTTTGGGTATCATCTCAAAACAACCGAAGCTGCTCTCGTTGTCTCTCGACATTTTTCATATATTTATCTATTTTCAGTATAATTATTTTGTTCCGGTTAAACATTTTCGATCACTTTATTAGTGTATGGGAAATTACTACAACATGGTGCCGTTAACCACATTATGTGTGTTATTCCCCTTGACTATCTTAAGAAAATTGTTGTCTGCCACAACATATTTTATTTGTACCATTTTTTTCTCTAAATTACCTAGTATACTTACTAACATAGATCATGTACTAGACTAGTATTTCTTCAATGTGTTTATTATTTCACGTTTGCATGTTTTAAATGTTTTTTATATGTTTTTTTTATCATTTTAAACTTATGATTTTCTATTATATTTATTAGAAAGAAATCATTTGACTTAAAGTTAATTGTAATGGTTTTTTTCCATGAAAGTATTACCACGACTTTTAGTTTAATTGAATTTGGGAAGGAAAATGTAAAAAAGAATTGTTGCGTTGTGTTGTCCTCTACGTGTTGCAATTAAAACCGAGAAGTAATTAAATCAAACGAGTTTCCTCAAAGGAAAAACTAGTTCGAGATTTCACATTTGTTCCATGACATTTTATTTAAAATCCCGTTATCCTGCGCTGTTGTTTCAAATGATTTGTGTGACTTATTTTTAGTTAATCATTTTGACTGGTTACTGATCTAAGGTGTTACCTGTGGCGGCATCTAATTGTATACATGGTATGTGAAAAATAACATTAAAGTCATTACACTTCAGCTATTTTGCTTATTAATAATAAAAACGAAAGGCTCAACAAATTCTTAATTAAAATGAGTATGGAAAAGAACAAAAGTATCTCTAATGAATGCTTAAAACGGCAAAGTTGAAAATGTCGTTGGTTATTGTTTCATTAGTACTCATTGTACTTTTTAAATTATTATAAATTATTTGTGATGACTCTGATATTGTAGACATTTTACTTTCCTGATATCAACTACATGCTAGGACATGTTGAGGGTTTATTACAGGCCCATTATATCTATGCCTCAGAAATGAATCATATTTCTTTCTTTTTTTAAAAAAGGCAAAGTTTGTTAAATGACATTTTAACGATGATTTTAAAGCATATTAGATGCTTAACAAAGGAAGTTAGTGTCACAAAGGTGACATTATTTGTCATAAAAGTAGCAAATGTTAATTAGATGATGACTTTCATACTAAACACTTAAAATGTACTAATTGCCAAAGGAGAAAAAGAAGGTTCAGCTACAAATGTATGGCCAAAATTTGTGTGTGTGCGTGCGTGTGCGCGTGCGTTTGTGTGTGTACGTGTTTCTTGTGGGAGGACACCATAAAATGTTGCTCAGAAATAAAAACAATATCGTTTTAGACTAATGGGTCTTTTATTCCAATAATGACAAAAAACAATGATTTCAAATATGTCGTTACAAAAAGGAAATTAGTATTATATTCTTAAGCATACCTTTAAGCATTTGACTTTTATAATATAGTAATCGTTTAAAGCTGTTAGCAACGCTTTAGTATTGAGACCTTTTTGGAAATGATATTGAGTTTTAAAGACTTCATAAAAATTATAACACACTTTTGTGTACAAATGTTGAAGTCTGCTGAACATGTATGTTCTTGATCTTTCTTTATGTTCATATATGCACGTCTTTGTAAGTGTAAATATACATTTACTTTCTCCAGTTTACCTTAATTTCAATATCAAATTACAAAGTTTTTGCCTTTTACAAAGAAAAATCATGTAATATATCTCCGCTTATATTGTAATATGAATTTTTGTGGTTGGATATTTTGTTCCGTCTATAAACATTTAAATGTCATACCATGCTTCGATTACAATATCTGCAAAACAAGCTTCACAATAAACAAAGATATCAAAGATGTCATGGTCTAGCAATATCTTGAATACTTCAAAAATTACAAAAAGGCTTAAGTTTATTAAACAGACCCTTGAAATATGATGCATGACTGTTGATAATGAATTGTGCGCTGAAAATATTTCCGAAATTGTTAGATAAAATGGATAACCTTAATCTAGATGATTAGCAAAGAAAGGATGTAATCCATATAAAACATAAAATTACACGGTATCGATCTTACACATGCATGACACTGAAACCATTATCTAAACAATAGACAGTAAACTTGTTCCTTAAATTACTCATAATCCGTTTTTAACATGATTTTTGTAAGTTCGTGCAATTTTACATAGGTCCCGGCGTTGCTTATAATTGATGGCTCATGACAGTTATAATCATACGCGTTATCAAAATCTCACTGAAAGTTTTCAATAGAAAAATATTCAGATTCATATCCAGGGTTTTTACGAGAGCGTATTTCAAATATATGTTGACTCTTCTATACTTTTTTGTTCATACTCAAATTCATATCAACATCAGGAGGACGTTCTTTTAGCAGGCTTTTTTACAATATTAGTATGATGTGTCAAAAAAAATGATTGTTAAAAATAATTCCTTATTCCAAAAGAGTTCCGTGGTTGGTTTAATTGCCCAAGAGAAAATAATTTAATAAATCATACATCAATGTTGTTTGTAATAACTATTTCACATTTTTACGATAGTACGTACGTTCATTCAATGATATCTGCATAGAATTAACTATGTTTGACATAGTTGACATTTATATTTTACAATAATGTGAATTTTATTTTTTTTTTTCACTCTGTCCATGTCATTTTTGGTTCAACAATGGTGAACTGTGGTTTAAATAAAAAAACAAAAACATAAATGATTAAAATTTTTGTATTAACATAATCATTATATGAGGGATGAATTAGAATAAATGTCTTAAAATACCAATGCATTGTTAGTGTCAAACAAACTTCATTGAACGCCATCCGCCTTGTTAATCTTGTTTGTCATATTTTAACAAAAATTAACATTATATCAATCACTTTGTGAGGTTTCAAAGACATTTATTTTATACTGGTAGACTTAAAACTCCTATAGCACCAGCTTTCATCAATCTATTAATTTATTTATATCTGTAATCGAAATGACCATCGTCAGTTTTTGTTTCAAATTGTGTTGTTGTTTGGGGGGGGTGAATTCTCAAATGATGCAAAATGTCCATGAATATCAAAATCATGTTGCAGTGAAACTGCCACAACTTTGTTATATAAATATTGTTCATCTATTTTAAAGTATTTGAAACAGAACAAAATAATTTTTACAAATATAGTGATACATATATAGTTTTTGAAAGCTTTTATAAAAGCAAGCCTGTAAATGAAATAGATAATCTTAAATACTTAAACAAATGAAGCATTACAAACTGTAAATGACACGCAACATCTATCAAGATACCATGACAAATATCTCCTATCGAAATTTAAATCCAAAATGTATCACAGCGGCGACGGGTATATATCTTTGCAAGAACACAGTTTCATTTAATCTACATATTAAAAAAGAAACGCATCAATGAATACACAAACAAGCATAATTGCGGTATCACATACACAAGATTTGTGAAAAGCTAATAATAGGCGGTCATCCGATCAATGATTGTAATACTCATTGTAAGTTGTGAATAAGAAGTTGTTCTACAGATCAATGTTTAGAATACTTAATGCAAGTTGTGAATAAGTAGATGTCGGACAGATTAATGTTTGGAATACCCATTGAAAGTTGTGAATAAGTAGATGTCCGACATATCAATATTTAGAATACACAATGAAAGTTTTAAGTAAGTAGTTGTCCGGCAGATAAATGTATAGAAAACTCATTGAAAGTTGTGGATAAGTAGATGTTCGACAGATCAATGTTTGGAATACTCAATGAACGTCGTGTGTAGATGTCAAGAGATCGACATTGGTCTTTTAAAAAAAAACCTACATCGATGTATCAATTGAAAACTATGCAGACATCCGACACACTAATTTTTGAAATGCTCAATAGCTGGATTCACGGATAGTTGAGGAGACGCTCGACAAAGTTACAATTGAATACTATATCGGTGGATTGAATTTAATGAAAATGCAAAAATCTAAAATATCGGTGATATAATCGTGGTTAGCTAAGTACAAATATTGAAGTACGTCATCGTTTGATAACGATGCACGGAAGCTTTAAATGACAAAGTGCTGTTTTAGATATAGCCAAGTCCTGTTTGGCCAAACTGTCCGACGAATCACATTTTGAAATACTCCATCGATGAATTGATTCTTCTTGGCTTTCAGAAAACGGAAGAGTCTTGTGTTTTCTTAAAAAAAATAAAGAATGAATTGATGTTGACAATAGGCATATTAAAATACAAATACAACTGTTACGTTCTATTCTAAGCGATTCAATGTTAGGAGTTTTCAGTATCAAATGATAAATATAGAGCTAACAGAAGTACTATTACTGTTTAAACTGCCCGGAAGTACAGGCTGGCCTGGCTCTATACTGGTGACAAAGTTTAATTATTTTCGGTTCTAGTTGGTTAACAGTTACAAAAATAATAATGAACTTTAATAAACAATTTAACAATGTACTAGAAAAAAATATTCAACTGAATCTACTTTTTGAATTGACTGTAAGGCACAATTTGATATATATTAAAAGAAACAGAAAAAAATCTAAATGTTCTTTAAAATATGAAAAGTATGATAGTTACGTTTTTCTTTCCTTCAGAAACTCCGAAACTCTGCGTCGATTGAAACCACTTGTATCTCTGTTTTGAAAATGCATCTTTTAACTGCAATTAAAGTCGTGTTACATAAATGCTTATTTTTCATCAGCAATGTTACGTACTTAGCTAACCACGGTTTGGTTTTTGGACCACTAAAAATAAATATCCACATTTTAATTTAGGACTCATAATGTAAGGAATTTTAAAAGTTAATCTTTGTTTTATATTGAAATAATGTTTTGAACTCACTTCAAGTCATATTGCAAGAAAATACAATTTATTTGACTGACATTTTAAATGTTTCGCGGCAGTGGGATGGTTAATGCGGTCAGGTTGCCATATGAACATTTTATAATCCACCGAGAGCATTAACATTATAAACGAAGATGGTGACAGCATAGCTATAATGAAAGGAATAAAAGATCGTTAAACACGTAAGAATCGTTTTGTTTCATTACTTGTTAGCGCGCCAAGTCAATTTGCTATCGCGTATGATGCATTATACCAGTTAAAATGATGTTTTAGATATTTTATGTGTTTCGGTGTGTCTTACGGTTTGAAACTTAAAAGTAACCAAAATGATATATTTAAGATTGCTGATCCAGTCATGATACCAATTTTGGCAAATAATTAGAAACGGTTACCTTTTTGTCCATCACGCAGTGAAATATGAAGATCAGCAGTCCCTGAAAATTATATTATTTTATGTTTTTCATAAATACATAATTGAAATAAATAATTTAAAACCTCCATACGTTTGGTAATTCTGGCATCGTCATACTATTAAACACAGACTTTTCGAAAAACAAGTGTCTTTTGTACAGTGTCCGAAAGTAGTACAAATATAAATAAGAAAGTACATATTTAGCAAAAACACATGTATATCTGCTAACACATTCCTAAAAAAATATGACGCCCAGGGAAATTTAATAAAAGTATGAAAATGTATGCTCAACAAGAGTGTTGTACTCTTTCTTGGATTTAGCTAGGCTTAGATCCCTAAAGGCGCGCTTCGCCGTGCCTGATCCGCGTAATTAAAATGAATAAAAGCAAATACAAAGTATACTTCTATTGAATATCTCGTTTAAAATATATATGCATGTATGACTTAAATGACATGCCATTTATTGATCACATTCGTTCATGATAATCGTCTTTCTGTCAGGTTGTTTTTGTGCATTTAATACATTAAATAAATATAGCAAAAATATTCAAATAATAAGCTTACCACTCGTATGATAAAAACAGACTTACACAGGTTAATACATTTGTGAGCATATATATAGCCGTTCCAAAACCTTTGTTAAAGCATGTCCCTTATTTCAGACCCATTAATTGTCTCAGTTAGTAATTGTTGAAAGAATTCTGCTAATGCCAAATTGTCAAGGGTAATTATTTTATTAAGTTGTAGTCTATGATCAAAAGTATTGCAACCAGTTAAAGCCTGGTCAGGCTACATAAATTATTCAGATTTTTACAATTTGACCTAGTTTTTGAACCTTTGACCAGTTGTTCCAAATTATATTTAAGGTATCTCATTGCACAAATTATGAAGGTTAAAATTAAAGCCATTGAACACACTTGATCCTTATTAACATTTGAATGTTGCATTTTGTTTTGATTATCACATTGACTAAAATAATTGTTGGATACCTGAAAACTGTTAAGAAGAGCGAATATGTACTGGAAAACAATTGTGTCACTATTCAAAGACAATGCTCCAAATCCCCAAGTCAGACCCATCACCGGCATGAGCACCAATATGCATCGTAATGCTGCTCTGAAATATATGATACAATGTATGATAATGGTATTAAATAAAATAAATATAAGTAGTCATACGAAAAAGAATTAAAGTACTTTTTGAAACCGATATAATATTTTGTTCTTGATCCAATCATTTGGAGACGGCCATTTTGTTGTATTCCCAAAACCTTACACAAAACTAGCTTTCCAAATAAATCTGATTTATCATCTGAATAAGTTGCTTGAAAATAAAACTGTATTTTTATAAGTCAGTGTTCGTCAATATAAATATTTATTTATTTACGATAGTTGTAATACAAGTGTCATGAGAAATATGTAACAGATGACAAAAATAAGCAAGTATGGGATGCATGTAGTCAAGTGATCATGAACAAAGACAGACATCAAACAGTTATCAGTATCTCAGATATTTTAGACTGTTGAAAATTGAGCGTTTCGAGAATTTGACATTTGAATTTAATTTATTTATTGCTTTTAATACAGTACAATTGAAAAATATATTCACAATATCAAAATTGAAATCAAAAGAGACTTAATATAGGCAAAAGCTATTTGATATGGTCTAAACACAGCATACATATATAGAAATATATAACACGAACTGGGAAGATAGCACAGGTAAATATAACATGGCATTTTAAGCACGCAAATTGAATTTTAGTTACAAAAAAAAATTAAATCACAAAGACACGCAAAGAAGCTACTGTCATACTTTGCCCGTCTTTTGTTTGATTTCTTCAACATTGCTGTAGTGCCGCACATTGTCCGAATCACTAAGACAACAATTGTACAATTAACCTGAAATAAATCGTTTAAAAACATTTCCACTTTAATTTATTTATCAATCTGAAATTTGTACTTAACTTTATTATTCAATCAATCGATTCATTTATGAATGAATTTCAATGAATTAAATAAATTAATTTTCTAAATTAATAAATTATTAATTCTTATTGATTGATTGATTGATTGAGTGATTGATGTGTTTATTATTTTTTAATTTTCAGCAGCCGTGTATAAAGATAATTTTAACTTCATGACTACCTTATGAAATTCAGCGTTGATGATCACTTGGCATGTGTTTAAGGTATGATTTGTCACGGCTAATAGTATATTCTATTTTTCTCTTAACTTTTCAATATTTGAACAAAAACACATCATGTTCCAGGCAATTATTTTCCGATTCAAATGGTGCATATGTTTAAAATGTAGCTGTGATACTTTCCGGATGTATTTGCAGAATTGGTGACACATATTGCCATCAAAATGATGCCGCATAGAAAATCTTCTGCAAGCGTAACCGTTAAGTAAAAAGAGTTATTATAATAGATAATTATAAACCATTGGAATCGGCAAATGTTTACATGGGACATGGTAATTAATTATTAGCAAACATACTATTTGCGGTGACATAATGTACAAATTTATATGCTGCAGCAATAAAGTATGTCAGATGAATTGGTATTATATGGTTATAAACTGGTTAAAACTATTGAGATGTTTAACAAGTTTGACAAATATACCATAACACAGTCATAGAATGTACATACCACTATAACAACAACAACCGGAACAAGAAAGGCCCATATCAATCCAGTATCAGTCGATAACCAGCATCTGGAACAAATAAGGATATTTGAATATCATTAACATGGAAATATTAAATGATATACAATAAATTGTATCATAATTTTAGGACTTCTCAGTTGAAAATGTGTCATAGTTAAATCGTATATTACATAAATTCATAGTGCGTTAACTGGAGTGCAGGTATTAGTTACCCGCACTCACTGTATGTCTAGAGCATGCCCATTGATTGGCTCATTTTGTCTGGGGTTTACGTATTGTAACAACAGAGGATATGATAGAGATGGAAAAGTCATATTCAGATGCTTCTATGTACATTGTTTGCATTTTTCTGGGGTTTAAAATTGTGACGACATTGACTTTTTATTTTCGGGGTTTAATATTGCTACGTACCCTCGTGCAAAATCGATAGTCTCGTGTTTCGATGCCATATCTATTACGTCTATCATAGTTTGGAGACTTTACTATTAAAAACGTGTCAGATTTAAATCGTATACAATACATGCACAGTGCGTTACTAGAGTGCAGGTATTAGTTACCCGCACTCACTGTCTGTCTAGAGCATGCTCGTTGATTCGCTCATTTTTTCTTGGCTTAAGTTATTGCGACGACAGGGAAAGAGACAATGATAGAAAAGTCATTTTCAGATGCTCCTTCATTGGTTGCACTTTTCTGGGGTTTAATATTGTGACGACAGTGAACGTGTTTTTATTTTTTCCCTTATAATACAAAAGAGAAAGAACATCAAAACACTCGGCAATCTGATTTATACTCGTACATATACCGTATAAAAGATCATTTTGTATGGTCGATCAGATACAAAAAGTAGGTAAAACTAAACATACATTACAGTAACAAAAACATGCATCATACAATAGGTTGATTGCTATTGTTGGAAATGGTGCTATTTGTAATCAACATAAATGTAGCCTTTTGATCTATTTTGTTTTTTCATGTTTTCACAATTTATGTTCTTTTGGACAATACTATAAAAATACTGTAAAAATGCACATTTTCAGCAATGATGTTGACTCGTCCTAAAACACGTTTTTGCATGACGATTTTTTTAAGTTGAGGGCAATAATACTTCTAATGCAATGTACAAACAATTATAAATTTCAAAAAAAAAAAAAGATTTTTATGATATCAAGTTTCATAACAATAACACAAATATATTTAGGTATGTTAAGCCCATATATGATATTAAGTAATCACAAATCCGTCCGTAAAGAAAATGCAAAAACGCATTTCACCGTTAAAAAGTGTTACATAAAATGTTGGAAACTTACGCCTGTTCGGTGCCATATCCCTGTAGCTGCGATGCACCGATAGATATCACCACAATAATAGCTGCGAGGACTTGAAACAGATAAATGATATTGAAAAAATATGTTATTACCATTATGTTATTATCATGTTTATCACATTTCCCCCACAGATTATCGACGTGGGCACAAGCCCTACCACAGGGGCCAACCGCCAGGTCATGTCAATACAAAGTCAAACAATTATAACAAAATAAATATATTACTGATACTATTAATTATTATATTCATACATATTGATAATCTAATAAAATTTTATATCATATAATGTTTAACTAGAGTTAAACCGATATATAATAATGTAAATAATAAACTGATAAACATATACATATTTACCATAAGACGATATCATTAGTGGCATCCCAGGTTTTATAGTACTTAGTGGATTGAGAACCGTATATGAAAGGTTACATCCCTCCGTCAGCATTCCGAAGAAAACTATCAAAAACACCAGGTGGAGAAGTACCGCAATTGCTGTGCAAACGACCTACACATTGATGAAAAGCATATTTAATTCAAATTAAGTGTCAAGGAAGACATTTGTCTAACAGAAAAAAATCGACAATATTCTATTAGGCATATTAGTTAAAATACAATTGATGCCTTTATCCAAAGCGAAGACCAACTTACAAAAATGGCGTTTTCATACTAGAATATGATACCTTTCTCTACAAATACAAAAGCACAAGTAGAAAAGCATAATTATCAACTTGTCAGGCGCTATTTAGATGGCTATAAAGTTTTATTAAATTATTGCTGAAAACCGTTTAAGAATAAAGTGAAAGAAAAACATTTCAAGATATCAAATTTGATCAAAAGAGTTTAAGAAAAGTAAAATATTCCAAATTCAAGTGTTAATTTACATATTATGTGTGATAAATGACAGATTTTTCAGAATTTCACTATATTGTAACTGCGTGACTGACTCAGTAGTGGCTATTTTTGCTTATGTTTGTAATCTATAGGATTGTGAATGTATAAATGACTTCCTCTGCTCACTTCACAATCGTTTACTAATAAATATGTGTATGGCATTACCTTGATTTCTGTTCTGTTTATCCCAGCAAGAAACAGGATATAAGCAACGATTAACCAACAGGATAAATTCATACGAATGATGTACCGGACCGATTTAATAAACCTGAAAACATATTTTTAAATATTTATTTAAGATCAATTCAGATCTAGGTGTATGAATATGCCAGTTACGAGATGATTTATCTAGAAAATAAGTTTATATTAAAGCATTAACGGTTAATGCAGATACCGTGGTTCATACAGATACCAAATGCCAAAATAGAAACACTTTCTAAGATTATATTTTTTTTTCATTTTCAAGTACGATATGTTGCACATATGTCTTTGCTTTGTTGTTTTTAATGTTTTTTTCGTTTTTGTGTTTACTATCGATTTTACTAACACAATGCAATTCAGTAATTTTTAAGCACATTTTGCAGCGATTCCAAACACCTTTTAAGGTAGTAATCAAATTCATGGATCTTTAAGTAGATTTGTCTCCTTTTTAAACACTTTGAAGAAAGTGACTCAAAATTAAGTAATTTTAAAGACTGTAAGAACCGAAATTAATTAGAATTTGCCCACTTAAGTATGCACATACGTGCAGTTTTCACATGCTCTATTCTATTGGAATCACTTTCTTCAAATATCAAAATACTAATTAATATAAGAATTACTGAAAATGTAAAGTTCCGGATAATGGAATTTCTCTGTATACAAACAGTTCAAAATTGAAAACCGGACAAATTCAATACACGAATGTATTGGAAAAAAGTGACTTCCGTTGCTTTATATCATATGTATAAAGAATGTGCATATTATGTTTTGTGTTTCTTTGTTATGTTTGTTGTTGTTGTTGTGTAATTGTTTAAATTTTAAGGTTTTGATTTACTTTCAAAGATGTGTATGTATTTTGTTATTGTTTGTTTGTGTTTGTGGTTTGTTGTTGCTGCTATTTCTTCTGCGGCAGCAAATGCTGTGTGTTGGTTGTGGTGTTATTTAGTGCGTGGTATTTTATTTAAGTTTGCTGTTTTTCATTGTACTATCTCGTTGTTTCCGGGGCTTATTACTCCTTACTTTTGTTATTGTTTGTTTGTTTGTTTTGGATTTATCGTTTTGATGCGTTTGTGTTTGAGTAGTTTTGTATTATAATTTTTTCCTTATTTTTGCTAATAACAAATAATTTCTAACCTCCGGAAGAATGCGTGGATAGCTACATTCAGTACTAGACTTATCATGGAAAATATGCATCCTATAATGGAAATGATTGACAGTGCCTCCTAATGTTCCTCCTGTATCTGAAAGTATAGAACACTTATGTTAATATAATACGTGTTTTGTAAAATTGATTTGGAATTGGTAAGAGTGTGCCTATACAACGTATATATCCATACTATGGATTTGCTAAAGTATATATTTTTGTTAATATGAAATCGAAAGGCCAGATTGTTTGTAGCAAATGTGATATATGTAACAAATACATTTTGATGTAATATCTACAATACTCGAGACCATAATTTTTAGCAGAGCTTTGATATACATGTAATTGTACATACATACCGGTTTCTTGGATGGACTCATAAGCACAGCAAAATTAGTAAGATGGTCGCAAACGCACATAACAATTTCTTCGTCTTTGTCATATTTTTTCAGTCGACATCCCTCATCTGACCAGTAGCCTTGTGATGTTTCGCTTCACAAACAAGAAACAGTTATTATATTACGTTTGTTACGTTGAATTTCATCGAAGTGCTGTTACGTTGCAAATTGATGAATTATCCCCCCCCGCCGAAAAAAAAACAACAAAAAAAAAACAACAATTGAACTGTTACTCTTACGAAGCCATGCGATAGGTATAACGTACGCATGCGCACGTAAAGCAAACCGCATAAACATGTTATGGTTTTTGCGTGCGTATGTAAATAGCCAATGCGTGACACAATAGCTAACTCATGCGCACGTTATAAATGTCTCCTATATACCGTACAAACGAACACTATGATAAATAAATGTGACATGTTATCTCACTGTGTATAAACAGATATTTGCTATATAACCCTCACATTGTGGCTATATCGTCCAACAATATTGACCTGGCAATCTTGCATCGGACCCTATAATCGGTGAATTTCGTAAACGTTATGATCTACTTGTAAAACCATGCATATGTATATCACCAGCATTGCCTGTAAACGTCTTTTACTTCAAGAATATAGCCGTTAACTCGTATTTTTGAGTCCTGGTTCAGCCATTTTTATTTGGTTTCTTATTTTAATTTTAAAATTTCCTTTTTCTTAAAAATAGAGAAAATGTTTTAATTTTGTGTGTGTATTCTATCTGTGTAGAATTTTTGATTTGCATTATAAACGCCCTGTTCTTTTCATTAAAGATAATGAAATAAAATAAAATACAACTGTATAAAAAGCATAGCATAAAAGGTATCCTGAAACCAGATGTTGTAAAACAATTTCAAATAAATTCCAGCAAGTTAATTCAAATTGAAAAATCGGATATCTTCATGGTGGTGTTGTTAAGGTATCGAATCAAACACCTGCTGATCAGTAATCCGGCAACTAGTCTGTATCAATACAACACACCTCACTGACGTGTGAAGTAAACAAATATATTGATGTATTCTTTAGATACCACTGTTTATCAACTGACCTTTACGAAAGTTAATGAAGGGACATGTCACTATTGTTGGACAAAACACGCTTGAACTGTTTATTGTACGGGATCATATAACCGCATGTTTGATTTTACACACTTGATAGGTTAATGTATCTGAATAAATGAATTTTATCAATGAATATAATTTTATCAACGATAAAAATGTATCACTATTAAAGATTTTACATTTTTTCATTGTGCATGTTAGATAAGGTCAAAAGGAAGATTCTAAAATATATTTGTCAAAGTTAAACCATGGACATTGTCACATATGTGTGATTTTCACCGGCTTATTCAGAATGAGCTTTTCAGAACTTAACCTTACATTTCCCATTTTCCTTATAACAAAAACAATGTGTTTTTCATTTTTACATACATCTATGTGTAAGAATCATAACATGCCTATAATCCAGACCATCAATTTTCTCATATGATTTAAACAGTGTGCTTTCTGAAAGTACGGAAAAAACGTACTAAATATGTTACACAAATATGGTGGTATATTTACTATCACATGAATTATGATACTACATGTAACCTTTTTAGCTTTCTTGTTTATAAGATAAATCAGGGTATTTTCTAATGATAGACTAATACTAATTTGATTAATCAGTTTATTGAAAGTTAGGTTATTATTTGTCATTTTACTTTTAAGGGAAAACATTACTCTTTAGTCTTAATTTAACTGTTGTATATATTTGATTATAAACAAGAAAACTAACTTGTAATAAAACAATAAAGTGTTTAATTGGAAGACGCCGCCATCCAAAGTACATCAACAAAGGAAGCCATTTATATACTTTACCTTTTTGACTCCTTCCAAAAAGAACACCTCGCATTATCCAACAAATTCTGAATTTAAGGAAACAATTATGTTTTAGGAAAAGTTATCTAGTATTCTTTATCTCCATTTAAACCCTATGAAAAACTTTTAAAAATACATATATTAAGAAAATATTTCACAAATATAACATTTTGGTGATTTATTCAAAGCTTTTGCATGTTAAAGCTGTTAATGAACCATATCGGTACAAAAACGAAAAGCCTACAATCATTTAAAGATATATAAACAAGAGCCCGGTTTGAGCCGGGTAATGCTCCCCGAATAGGTTTTGGACACAGGAAAGTACACTTCTTGTAGTTTCAGAGTTATGTCCCTGGAAAAAGTTCAAAGTACAATAATTCCAAAATAAGGCAAGGCAGAATTACTGTTCTTCGCACTGCAAGTTCAAAGTGTTAAAAATAACAAAGGGCAATGAAGGGCAATAACTCCAAAATTAGGCAAAAAAGAGTTATGGTTCTTGTGCACTGAATATCAACCCATTAAGATCTATTTACCTACACAGTTTGATGTTGATCTCTCCAATAGTTTTAGAGTTTTGTCCCGGACAAGAATTTTCTAAAAGGGGAGATAATTAAAAAACCGGGCAAAAAAGAGTTATGGTTCCTCGACACTGCACTCCCCTAAATGTCCTCTACCACTGAATGAAGTTTAAACAAATTATCTTCAAGGGTTTTCAAGTTATGCTCCGGCCAAAACAACGGACGGACGGACAGACGGACGGACAGACGGACAATGTGGCGACTATATGCTCTCCCTTCGGGGAGCATAAAAACAAATCTTAATCCCATTATGATAGCCTTATTTCGTTACGATATATCAGTATTTCTATGAAGAATGGGCTCGAATAAATTATGTTTCAGAAATATAAGTTAACATGTATTGAATGAATGCAGGTATATCAATGCCCTTGCATTTATATAAAATTGCATGGTATTGAACAATTTGGTATATTTGATGTAAAAGAAAAGTTACTTACGTTATACAACTGAAATTGAATTTCAACTGGGCTAATAAGTTGTCGCTTAATGTTGGGGTAAAATGTAAATGATATGACTGGGGCATTTAGCTGAAGACCTTCGGACCTGATGAGAAACGAAAAAAGAATATAAATTAAATTTCTTTACGATACATAATATGTTAGAATTTCTGACATAATACATGCTTATTTCAAAAAGATATATTTTTAAAATGAAGTCAGCACAATGATACAAAAGCCCATGGAAAAAGTTAATGTAATGTTGCTAGAACTTTGCCAAACTCATTTGTTTATGTTGATTTTGCTGTGTTTTATGTGTATAGTTGCATGTATATACCATATTTGGCAATAACAATAAAATATGGTTTAACTAAAAAGTAAGCATTTAAAAAAACTTTATTTCATCTTTTCTGTGCCATTTCCCTACTCGAACCGAAAGTGAATGGCCATTGTCACCAGTATAGACACAGGCAAGTTTCTACATTTAGACATGGTAATTTTGTGCAGCTTTTTTGTTGCTTTTTATATTTTTGTACACATTTGTAGTTTCCTTTTTGATACTCTAGTAATCATGATCAGTCAGGACATATCATTTGACAAAACATGCTATTTTTATAGCTTCTAACAAATTCTGAATAATTTGACCAGTCGCAACCTTTTTTCATGCATTTTGGTAAGGTAAATGATGGTCCATTGTACAAATTAGTAAAAATGGATCTTTGTGTAGTACTACATGCTACAAGTACTAAAATATAGTCTTCTGGTCATTTGATATGAATAATTTCTGTGGTATAATACAACATGACAAAAAGAATATTATGATGTTAAAGTTTTAATCTACTAGGATAAGACATCTAAAGAAATTTTAACTTACATAATGCTGTAAGTGTTGTTACTTGATGATGGTATTATCAGTGATAAATTTCTGTACATGATTCCACTAAAGGATTCAACGGTGCCTGCAAATTGCAACATTGAAATCACTTATCATTAAATATAATTTATGAATAATGACAGTATATTGATACTTGAGACATTTTTTTAGAAAATAGTTTTTATTATGATTTAAAGAAAGGCGGCTGAAAAAAGTTATTTCCATGTGATATTACGTCGTATAAAGTACGCTCTCAACACCTATATATGTGATATCCTTCCAGGCAGGGCAGGGCGTCTTGTTGCAAATAGTCAAATCAACGGAAAATAGCGGAGATTGGAGTTATTTAAATGAGCAATATATTCACATGTTACCTTGAAAAATATCGAGCATTTTAAGATATAACGGAGTTCCATAACAGTTTTAAAATTTGCGATTCTATTCTACTCATACAATTGATAAACAATTTTACTTGTAAACAATCTACACTTTTAATATAATAATGTATGTTTAACAGTCGAAACCTTTACTTTTTGCGACCATATGTTTTATACATGTTATTAAGCGTTACATACTGTCACAGTCAATAACGAGCAAGTCTTTCCTTGATCTAGCCCACTCTGAGACACCTTCTTTTCCGCGATCAGGGAAATTAAGAGTTTCGTTACATGATTGTACAGACGCCATCTTTAAATCTGCAACATAATACAGAAAGATAAAATGTATCATTATCTTATTGATCTACTAATCTATATGAAAACATTAAATAAATTTAGATCATCTTAAAGTATGTCTTATCATTTGGTTTTAAATAAGTAATCTCAGCAACATTCATTGTAGCACTAAACATTGGAAATCATTACTACACAATACTGCATGGTATAGTTACTTTAAAAATAAGTTCATTTATAACTTCCAAAAAGAGGCGTACATAAATTAGACTTTGATATCTCAGCAGTGACATTTTTGGATGTTGTCAATATCTTCTCCACAAAACGATCTGTTGTCTTCAGAACAACGTCGGCCCCGGAACCTGTCTAAATGAAACATACATGACGTGAATAATATCTGCCCCTTAATATGTCTTAAAAACATGCGATAACGAAGTACAGATAAATTTCTGCCCCGGAACCTGTCTAAATAAAGATATCATTGTCAGAACAATGTCTGCCACGGAACCTGTCAAAATAAAACATATCCTTATAAGAGGTGCCTTATTAGATCAATGTCTTACCCGAAACTTGTTCATGAAAAGCTTACCATGAAGAAAGCACTGTCTGCCCAGGAAATGTCTAAATAAAACATGCAATGTTCAGAACAATGCATATCCCGGACCATGTTTCGGAATAATGTCTGCCCCGAAAAATAATTAAATAAAACAAACCATGATAAGAACAATGTCTGTCCAGGAACCTGTCTAAATAAAACATGGCATGGTGACTGAAGCTGTCCGAATAAAACATACCAGGACAAACCAATGTCTTCCCCGGAATAAAACATACCATGATCGGAACGATGTCTGTCCCGTGAAGTTTTTGTGTACAACATTATATGATGAGAAAACTGTCGGCCCAGAAACCTGTCGAAATCAAACACACCATGATCCTTATATTAAAAGTTATTTCTTAGCTCAATTGGTGAAAGTTTTAAGCTGATTTAAATCGCTGCGTGGTCCACTTCCTTAAAAAACTTACCAACACTGATGTTGAATGAAGAAATATGGTTGTGACCCTGGAAATGCTTGAGCATACGGTCCCCGGGTTTCGAAACATATTAACAAATGGTCTGTGTTTTGTGCACAAGCTATTTACGAAAACTCAGATAAGTCCGGGTACAGCAAATCGAAATTATTGTGAGGTTGCTGCTTGTAGGAATAAGACCGGAACAAACCTAACCTGTAGCTTACACACCTTGTGAAAAACTATTCTTATAACCAGTTAACAAAATAAAATAGAGAAAAGCAGAATCCCTAACGAAAGTCCAACACAACAAAATTGAAAATGTTGCAGGCTCGGTTTGATTGAGCCTGTTCATGGACGGTACTGGAAAGGCAAGTTACCGTCCACGCCCCCTAGCACCGGCTTAAGCAGAATACAACATTTAACACGAAAATGGTGGAATTTTGAATTTGGAAACATCCGCAGACGTGTTCGTACGGCGGTTATCATGGAACCTTCAATGTGACACAGTAGTGTAATTCCATGAAAAGCGGCGTAAAAGAATGTTTTTGCCCTAAACGAGAAAACAATGGGCGGAACTAAATAAAATGGAATTTTAGAATTTTTGGAACAAAGTTGACTTTGAACAAAGAAAACATAATTATTTTATTTATGAAAGTAAGTCAGAAAAAAAATCAAAATCTGAAGTAATTCGAATGAAATTCGTTATCAAAAATTTTGCTATTTGTTGTATTGTCAATATTCATTTATGATGATGTGTAAATAGATAAATTACCAATTGATGAATATTTTTTTTTGAGGTAAACGAATGCCAAAAATGTAATATTGTTACGCTCTAGTAATTGAAAGTCTCTTTGCACCTGGTCTTCTTTGTTTATCAGTCTGTCTGCATATGGTAAATTCTAGGCTAGAAAGTTGTTGACTGGAGTTTAGAAGTTTGCTGCACTCTTGTTAAAACCAGTTATATCAAGACAGTTTTAGTTTTGTAGCTTTCTATGGCCTAGTTAATCATGGACCAGGTACTATTTATCAGAACTTTGCTAGAGTTCTGGGCTTCACCAAATGTTTGAATTATAATAAGAAGAACAAATAGGTCTGTTTGAATTTTGACGTTTCACTTGAATTTAAATATCAAGTATATAGAAATTTAGTATATTTCAACAGTTTATAACTACTGTAGACTTGAATAACATTAAATAAATAAATGAGATCAAAACATGTATGCATCAATGTTTGCATTAGCAATAACAGTAAATCAATTCTTAATCGCTATTATTTCTTTAAAAATGCACGAGATGATATGGTATCCAGAAAATAAACGAGTCTTAATTTAAGACTGATAGATTCGCCGAATTGAGATACCAGTTGAACAAAGCATAAAAAGATCTATATCAAGTACTAATTTTTTGTTATATAATAAACAAGAACCAAAACTCTAACAAATGTGTAAATTTAACTTTTCTGAACAATTTAGAATGACTGTTGTAAAATTATTACTTATGAAAAATATTTATTTTCAAAAATCTAGAGCGCACCTTAAGTATAAAATACTGACGAAAACGTCCGTAAGTTCGGAGCAAGAAAAAAATGTGTGAAGCCAAGATTATTTGTGAGCAGGGTTTATATACTAGCAGAGCTCACAGCTCACAATGTGTGATTTTGGGCTCACAGTTCACATGTCTGTGATGTGAAACTTACTGTATTGTGTGCAAAGTGCAAGGTGCTCTTAATAATAAAAAACATCAATATCTTACTTAAAAATTAAAGGAAAAAATAATTGCTCTCTCGGAAAATTTATTCATCATTCTTTGCAAAAATCGATAATTTAAACAATAAATTTACGGTTTCAAATAGCCGCCTCAGGACCTGGGTTGCTGTAGCAACTGCCTCCCCCCACCCAAGTGCCCCCCCAAAAATTCCCCAAGATGACGGAAATCTGCACCAATACAGAACCGAGGGTCAAAATTATAAATATTAAAAATGTGAAGGATTTTAACATTTCTAGAAAAGTTATATTGCAAGAAACGTTCGCATAAACATGAATTATAAGTTTTGGACATTGAAACTAAAAGTGAAATTATAAGAGGGTTTTCAAATTACTGGAAAGATTAAACAAGTCCAGTAAAAAAACACATGAACCCCACAGATTCTGGTATGGAATTATATAGGGATTTAAACTTAACTCACAGACTGAAAAAAATCTGGCTTGAATACGTGACATTTATCTGTTTGTCTTGTGAAAATTTACAAGAACCAGTAAAACAAATGTGCTATAGCCAGAAAAGACTTTTAAACGAAAGAAAGATCAAAAAAATAAAGGGAAAGAAAAAATAAAACAAATGAAGAAAACATGAAAACTTTTTTAGATCTTTTAATTACCCCCCTTTTTTCCAGGGGAAAACCCTTTTGAAATAATATTAAAAGTTTTAAAGGGTCATTTTTTAAAAATTTTATTGAGAAAAATTTTGGACCCCCACCTTAAAAATTTTAAGTATGTAAATCCCAACCCATAAAAAAAAAATTTTTTTTTTTTAAACCCATAAATATTACTATAATAAACCCTTAACATCATCTTTAGTAAAAAAAATTTAAAAACAAGATTTTTATAATTACATTAGTAAAAAATATTAACCCTTTTTTTAATAAAAAATTTTCAAATAATTCTCCTTAGTTTTTAACTTTAAACATTGAAAAACTTAAGTAAAGGGGAAATGAACCGAAGTAATAATTTTCTAATAAAAACTTTTGGGGTCACATTTTTGATTAAAATTTTCATTTTATTTTGGGCATGTCAAAAATTCAAAAACTTTAAAACCTTTAAAATTTTAAAAATTCATCTTAGATTTTCCCATTAATTTTTAAGGGAAACAATTTTTACAAATTAATTTCTTTTGGGTTTTTTTTTTTTGATGGTTTTTGAACCCATGGGGGAAAGGGAAAACCTTTGGGCCCAACGTACCGGGAGCGTATTTTCCGGGGTGACCCAATATTTTTCGGGGGGTTTTTGGTACCTCTGGGCCCTTTTCTTCGGGGAAAAGGGTTTGGTTTCCGGGGTTTTGGCCTGCTCCGGGGTTTTTGGGTTCAGGGGGTTCTCTGCTTCTGGGGACAGATCCCCGTTTCCTACAGGGGAGAACTTTCATGGGAGTGCTGGTACCCAGTATTTGATCCAAGGACGTTCTCCTCCCTGTTGGCCTGGTGTTGCACCTGTGTGTGGAGGTCATCCTCGTCATTACGCAGCACTGGTGTGTGAAGAGGTGTCCGCTTGGCTACAGAAAGGGTAGTGCTCTGCGGCGTAGGGACATACACACTACTGGATAACTGGGTGTGAGACTGTCGAGATGTTGGCATGCTGAGAAGATCGCTCAGGTCGTCAAAATCATGGAGCCCAGGCCTCAAAGGATCATACCTGGGGAGCTCTGAGGTGGATGCTGGCACTCCTACCTTAGTGACAGTGGATGGAGCCTTAGGCGTCATGGAAGTCAGTGTGGCCAGGACGTCTGGTGTCACCCTAACTGTAATCAGATCCTGGGATTTGGGCACACTGAGCGACTGGGTTGGGCTCTCCTCAAATGGGTCAACATGTTTGAATTGCTGACCCACTTGGTCTTCCAGGTTAGCCAGTCTGTAGTCAACACCCTCTGTGATCTTACGGGGACTTGGATTCGCCACCAAGTATCTTCTTTGGTCACCAATGCCAGGTGTGTTGGCCATCATCACATGACGTTTGTAGCCCGTCAGGTGTTTTTCTAACTGCTCTCTGGTGAGGCATCTGAACATGCAGAGGTTGCAATAAAAAGCCGCCTGGTCTAATGCTAGGTGATGCTTCTGGATATGATCCATCACACGGTACCTCTCGGCTACATATGTCACCTTATTGCCAATACAATGCAGACATGAGTACAATCGGCCTCTCCTTTGTTGAGCCTCCATCATCTGAAAATATACAAAAGGGGGACCCTTTTTTACTTTACAGGTAGACTTGTATCATATAGTTCACTTGGTATCTCGCCAGCGCAGAACTACGATGTTCTTGTACAAAACGTTCGACCGCTGTTACTGCGTGTTCTTCGGTTTCTTTGCGTTCGAAAAAGTTCCGCCAATGGAGGAGAAAAGCACATAAAACTGAGTAAAGTTTTATTAATAAAAATAGACATCAGATACATAAAATATGCGATCAATATACATAATGCTATTGAGATGCTAATAATAACAGATTAATTATTGCTGGATTTAGCATCTTTCAGCAACAACTTTTGAGCTCTTTTTAACCAGTCTGGTATTTCGCAACCTAAATATTTCTTCAATTTGTCATGATGAGCAACTCTCTTGGTTCCTTGTCGATCAAGCTGCAATACATACGTAACTGGTGACATCTTTTTCTGAATCATAAATGGTCCATCAAATTTATGCTCCAGCTTCGGAGTAACACCTACTTTTCTGCTTTCATGCAAAGCCCATACTAAATCACCTACATTATACACTGAAAATTCTAGGTTTGAATCATATCGCTCTTTACTTCTTTTTGCGGAAGTCTTAAGATAGCGTCGAGCAACATCATGCGCATTCATCATCCTTTGTCTTATAACTTCTACATGTTCTGAAGGAGAGAAAACTTGCCCTTCACAAACATTGCCGAACACTAGATCTGCTGACATTCGAATCTCTCTGCCGAGGCACATCATATATTTTGTGTAAGCTTCGTCGCTTCATGGGGAGAAGACCGATATGCTGCAGCAATACAGCCTTAATCAGGCGCGTAGCTGCCTATACGCGAGTACGCAGCTGAATCCACATTATTTTGACCAAAAAAAATTTTCTAGTAAAAAAAAATGTGGTTTGAAATTTGCAGCTCTTCAAAGTCGGAAGTTTGCACGCGCCGTATTTTCGAAATGTAAACAAATGTTTACATCGAGTTCTTAAAGAAGTCATCAGCAGAATCAGCGATAGAAAAGAGGTAATTATAACTAAAATTATCAGTTTTCAATCAGAAAAAATAACAAAAGAAAATTTTAGTCATATGAATATATATTTTTAGGCAATTGAGAGATCACATGAATCAAATTCATACATAACATTCACCATATATATAAGTCATCTATTTCATATACAAGTGATCATAGACAAATTCATACAAACATTGTATGAGAACACACTTATATTATGCATTTAAGACATTTATAACTCACATCATAACTTGTTTGAATGTCTATTTGTGAGCATAATGATTACTACAAGAGTAATATTTACCATAAAGCCAAACCCGCGGCCAAAATAACAAACAAATAAGCAAGAGCATATAAATACACTTAACAAACTATGAACAAAACCTACTAAGAGGCTTTCTTATTACCTCCTTAGAAGTATAACCTTCAAGACTAGCCGTCGCCAGCTTGCAAGATAGTCTTTCATGAGAAACAGTGTATCTCAGGCAAAGACAAAGAACATAATTTAATAGTAAAGAAATTCAAATCATTATTCAATACAACAACTGAATCAGAAACAAATTAACAAATCATCAATACAAATGAGCAGTATTAAATAACCCACTAAGAGACTTACATATTATCTCCTTAGCAGTAATAACCTTCAATGCCGGCCAATACCGAATTGTAAGATCAAGCCTTTCATGAGAAACAATGTATCTCAAACAAAAGCATAAAGTCAGCATATTTCTAATACTACCCATTTGACAATTTATCTTAAAGATTATTTATAATAATGCTCTTTATAATCTTTTTATCCCAAATTTCATGTATCATCCAACACTTATTATTTCAAGTGCGCAATAGTATTTATAAAGAATTCCTTTAAACGTCGGGTCCCTTCAAGATTTAAATGTAACCCCCCATCCTTAATGGCATAATATTCACGACGTGGTAAACCACATTTAAGAAGAATGGCTGAAGGTTCTAATAAATGAAACCTTTCTG